>NC_092040.1:66371744-66472339 GCF_003086295.3 Arachis hypogaea | reverse complement strand
GGCACTTGCTGGTTTAGTTGTGCGGAGTTGCAAAAGTGTGATTGCAATTTCGTGCACCAAGTTTTTGGCGCCATTGCCGGGGATTGTTCGAGTTTGGACAACTGACGGCTTATCTTGTTGCTTAGATTAGGACTGTTTTATTTTTGTTGGTTTAGAGTCTTTAGTTGAGTCTAGTTCATATTTTAAGTTTGGTGTCAATTGCATGCTTTGTTTTTCTTTTCATTTTCGAATTTGCATGTTCTTAGTCCCTTTTTGATTCATAAAAATTCTAAGTTGGTGCCCTCTTTGTGTTTTTCCCTTAAAAATTTTCGAAAATTAGTGTTTGATTTTCTAAAAGTTTTAAGTTTGGTGTCATTTGTGTTTTTCTCTTTCCTCTTTTCAAAAATTAAATCTTTTTCATAAAATTTTTCAATCATATCTTTTTAATTGCTCTTTTCAAAATCTTTTTAATTAACTAATTGATTCAGTTCTCAATTTGCTTTGATCTTATTTTCTTTTTGATTTTCGGATTTTTATCTTAATTTTCTTTATTTTATTTTATTTTATTTTTTCGTTTAATTCAAAAAAAAAAAACAAAATATATCTATTTGCAATCCATTATGGATCTAAGTGGGATTGATCAGTCCAAAAGGACTCTGGGGTCATATGCTAACCCCATTACAGCTGCATATGGGAGTAGCATATGTACACTCCATCAAAGCAAGCAGCTTGACTAAATCCTCAACTCATTATCATAGTGCAACAAAATTGCAGTATTCCGGTCTCCACAGAAGAGCTACTGAGTTTCTGCACAGTTCTTACAAATTGCTGACACAGTACATGATAAAAGTAATCAGGATGTCTACAGACTATACTGTTTCCATTTGCTGTAAAAGATCAAGCTAAAGTGGTTGAATAACCAACCTACAGCAAGCATAAAAACATGAAACAGTTATCAACAAATTCTGAATCACTTTACCCTCCAAAGAGGATGACACAGCTAAGGCTGACATCCAAGGCTTAAACAAGAGATAATGAATCCCTTTATAATGCCTGGAGAGGTATAGAGGTATGCTAAGAAAATGCCCCTCTGAAATGTTCTCAGAATGGGTACAGTTAGACATCTTCTACTATGGGCTTACAGAAAAAGCTCAGATGTCTTTAGACCACTCAGCTGGTGGATCTATACACATGAGGAAGACAATTGAAGAAGCTCAGGAACTTATAGACACTGTTGCTAGAAACCAATATTTGTACTCTAGCAATGAGTTCTCTCCAAAAGAGGAAGTCATGGCAGTAGTCACTGACCCTAGTCCTCAAGAACAGATAATTGAGCTTAATCAACAATTGCTCTTGATGACAGAACAGTTAGCAGACTTTAAAGAGATGCTCCATGAAACTAAAGTTGCTAACAAGAGCATAGAACTGCAGTTGAAGCAAGCAAAATAGCAAATATCCAAACAGATAACAGAAGAATGTCAAGCAGTTCAACTGAGGAGTGGAAGACACTGAATAACACTGCTCAGAAGAGCAAAAAGCCAAACAAGGAACAATTGACAGAGGACAACCAAACCACTGTGCAAAATCCCTCTGAGGACAGTAAGAGCCCAGAGGAATGCTATTGGCGTTCAAACGCCAGAAAGGGAAGGAAAGCTGGCGTTAAACGCCCATTCCTTGCCCAGTTCTGGCGTTCAAACGCCAGAAAATGGGGAAAAGTTGGCGTTAAACGCCCATTTTCCACCCAATCCTGGCGTTCATACGCCAAGGGATGATCAGACACCTGAAAGTGCTGACAGTAATCCCTCTAACAAGGCTTCTTCAACCACTTCTGTAAGGAATAAACCTGCAGCATCTAAGGTTGAAGAATATAAAGCCAAGATGCCTTATCCTCAAAAACTCCGCCAAGCGGAACAGGATAAGCAATTTGCCCGCTTTGTAGACTATCTAAGGACTCTTGAAATAAAGATTCCGTTTGCAGAGGCACTTGAGCAAATACCTTCTTATGCTAAGTTCATGAAAGAAATCTTAAGTCATAAGAAGGATTGGAGAGAAACTGAAAAAGTGTTTCTCACTGAAGAATGCAGTGCAGTCATATTAAAGAGCTACCAGAAAAGCTTCAAGATCCAGGGAGCTTTATGATACCATGCACATTAGAGGTGCTTGCACCAAGACAGCCCTATGTGATCTTGGAGCAAGCATCAATCTAATACCTGCATCCACTATCAGAAAGCTTAGGTTGACTGGAGAAGTCAAACCAACCCAGATATGCCTCCAACTTGCTGATGGCTCCATTAAATATCCATCAGGCATAATAGAGGATATGATTGTCAAGGTTGGGCCATTCGCCTTTCCAACTGACTTTGTGGTGCTGGAAATGGAGGAGCACAAGAGTGCAACTCTCATTCTAGGAAGACCTTTCCTAGCAACTGGATGAACTCTTATTGATGTACAAAAAGGGGAAGTAACCTTGAGAGTCAATGAGGATGAGTTCAAGTTAAATGCTGTAAAAGCCATGCAGCATCCAGACACACCAAATGACTGCATGGGCGCTGACATTATTGACTCTCTGGTAGAAGAGATCAATATGACTGAAAGCCTAGAATCAGAGCTTGAGGACATCTTCAAGGATACTCAACTTGATCAAGAAGAATCAGTGGAAACAAAGGAATTTTCGAAAATTCCTTAGGAGGAGGATAAACCTCCCAAGCCTGAACTCAAACCACTACCACCATCCCTGAAGTATGTATTTCTGGGAGAGGGTGACACTTTTCCAGTGATTATAAGCTCTGCTTTAAATTCACAGGAAGAGGAAGCACTGATTCAAGTGCTAAGGACACACAAGACAGCTCTTGGGTGGTCCATAAATGATCTTAAGGGCATTAGCCCGGCTAGATGCATGCACAAGATCCTATTGGAGGATAATGCCAAACCAGTGGTCCAACCACAGAGGAGGCTAAATCCAGCCATGAAGGAGGTGGTGCAGAAAGAGGTCACTAAATTACTAGAGGCTGGGATTATTTATCCTATTTCTGATAGCCCCTGGTGAGCCCTGTCCAAGTTGTTCCCAAAAAGGGAGGCATGACAGTGGTTCATAATGAAAAAAATGAACTGGTTCCTACAAGGACAGTCACAGGGTGGCGCATGTGTATTGACTACAGAAGGCTCAATACAGCCACCAGAAAGGATCATTTTCCTTTACCATTCATAGACCAAATGCTAGAAAGACTAGCTGGTCATGATTATTACTGCTTTTTGGATGGCTATTCAGGCTACAACCAAATTGCAGTAGATCCTCAGGACCAAGAGAAAACAGCATTCACTTGCCCTTCTGGCGTGTTTGCCTACAGGAGGATGCCTTTTGGTCTGTGCAATGCACCTGCAACCTTTCAGAGGTGCATGCTCTCTATCTTCTCAGATATGGTAGAGAAATTTCTGGAAGTCTTCATGGATGACTTTTCAGTATATGGGGATTCATTTAGCTCCTGTCTTAATCACCTAGCACTTGTCCTGAAAAGATGCCAAGAGACTAACTTGGTTTTAAACTGGGAGAAATGTCACTTTATGGTGACTGAAGGAATTGTCCTTGGGCACAAAATTTCAAGAAGGGGAATAGAGGTGGATAAGGCAAAGGTGGAGGTAATTGAAAAATTACCACCACCTGCCAATGTTAAGGCAATCAGAAGCTTTCTGGGGCATGCAGGATTCTACAGAAGGTTTATAAAGGATTTTTCGAAAATTGCAAAACCTCTGAGTAACCTGTTAGCTGCTGACACACCATTTGTGTTTGACACATAGTGTCTGCAGGCATTTGAGACCCTGAAAGCTAAGCTGGTCACAGCACCAGTCATCTCTGCACAAGACTGGACATTGCCATTTGAACTAATGTGTGATGCCAGTGACCATGCCATTGATGCAGTGTTGGGACAGAGGCATAACAAGCTTCTGCACGTCATTTATTATGCTAGCCGTGTTCTAAATGACGCACAGAAGAACTATACAACCACAGAAAAAGAGTTACTTGCAGTGGTCTATGCCATTGACAAGTTTCGATCCTATCTAGTGGGATCCAAAGTGGTTGTGTACACTGACCATGCTGCTCTTAAATACTTACTCACAAAGCAGGATTCAAAACCCAGGCTTATCAGATGGGTGTTGCTTCTGCAAGAGTTTGATATAGAAATAAGAGACAGAAAAGGGACAGAGAACCAAGTAGCTGATCATCTGTCCCGGATAGAACCAGTAGCTGGGGCGTCCCTCCCTTCTACTGAGATCTCTGAGACTTTCCCAGATGAGCAACTCTTTGCCATTCAGGAAGCTCCATAGTTTGTAGATATTGCAAATTATAAAGCTGTGAGGTTTATACCCAAGGAGTACAGCAACGTGCAAAGGAAGAAATTAATTTCAGATGCCAAGTACTACCTCTGGGATGAACCATATCTCTTTAAGAGATGTGCTGACGGAGTGATCCGCAGATGTGTACCCAGAGAAGAAGCACAAAGGATCCTATGGCATTGCCATGGATCACAATATGGAGGACATTTTGGAAGTGAGCGAACAGCCACTAAAGTCTTCCAATGTGGCTTCTACTGGCCTACTCTCTATAAAGATTCCTGAGAGTTTATGCGTAACTGTGACAGTTGCCAAAGAGCTGGTAACTTGCCTCATGGATATGCCATGCCTCAACAAGGGATATTAGAGATAGAATTGTTTGATGTATAGGGAATTGACTTCATGGGGCCATTCCCACCATCATACTCAAACACTTACATTCTGGTGGCAGTGGACTATGTATCTAAGTGGGTAGAAGCAATTGCTACACCCACTAATGATACCAAAACTGTGCTGAAATTCCTCCAGAAACACATCTTCAGCAGATTTGGTGTTCCCAGAGTACTAATCAGTGACGGGGGCACTCATTTCTGCAACAGACAGCTATACTCTGCTATGGTTAGATATGGAATTAGCCACAAAGTGGCAACTCCATATCATCCACAGACAAATGGGCAAGCTGAAGTCTCTAACAGAGAGCTAAAAAGAATCCTGGAATGGACTGTGATGGTCCGAAGAAAGGATTGGGCAAAGAGCTTGGATGATGCTCTGTGGGCATACAGAACAGCATTCAAGACTCCTATAGGAACCTCTCCATACCAACTGGTGTATGGGAAGGCTTGTCATCTGCCCGTGGAACTGGAACATAAAGCCTACTGGGCAACCAGATTCCTAAACATGGATGCACAGTTAGCTGGTGAAAAAAGATTGCTCCAGCTAAATGAGCTAGAGGAGTTCAGACTCAATGCCTTTGAAAATGCAAAAATTTATAAGGAAAAGGCAAAGAAATGGCATGACAAGAAGTTGTCAACCAGAGTCTTTGAGCCAAGACAAAAAGTTCTGCTCTTCAACTCTAGGCTCAGACTGTTCCCAAGAAAACTCAAATCCCGGTGGAGGGGTCCGTATGTGATTACAGGAGTGTCACCATATGGATATGTTGAGCTTCAGGATACTGATTCTGACAAAAAGTTCATTGTTAATGGACAGAGAATCAAGCATTATCTTGAAGGGAATTCTGAGCAGGAATGCTCAAAACTGAGACTTGAGTGATTCTCAGTAAAGGTCCAGCTAAAGACAGTAAAGAAGCGCTTGCTGGGAGGCAACCCAGTCATTAGGAGGTTATAAGATTTGTTCTTACAGAGGCAAGTATCAAAAATGAAGGAATTCACAGAGTTACAGAAGGATTCAGCTCAAAAAGCAGAGAAAAAGAGCTTACTGCCGAAAAAACGCCAGTAAGGGGCATTTTGGGCGTTAAACGCCAGAATGGGTACCATTCTGGGCGTTTAACGCCAGGAATGGTGCCATTTTGGGCGTTAAACGCCAGAATGGGCACCATTCTGGGCGTTTAACGCCAGGTGTGCAGCATCCTGGGCGTTCAGAAAAACGCCCAGTGATAAAGGATTTCTGGCGTTTAACGCCAGCTAGGGCACCTGGCTGGGCGTTAAACGCCCAAAAGGGGCACCAAATGGGCGTTAAACGCCAGAATGGGTGCCATTCTGGGCGTTTAACGCCAGTAAGGTGGGGGGACCACAATTTTGTTTTCAAATCAAATTTTTTCAAACTTTCCTTTTCTTACCCATATTTTTCTACAAAAATACATTTCAATCTCTCATCATTCACTTTCAAATTTTCAAATATCTAAAATCACTCTTCAAATCTCTCAAATCATTCTCAAATTTTGTTCAAAAAAATCACCCTTTCCTCAATTTCTTTCCATATCTTCTCAAATCTCCTTTCAAAGTTCTCTTTTTTTTCGAAAAAACTCCTCTCCCCACCTTATAAATACACGTTTGACCCCCTTCATTCCCCACACCATTCGAATTTCCTCTTTCTCTCTCTCTTCTTTCCTTTCTTTTGCTTGAGGACAAGCAAACCTCTAAGTTTGGTGTGCTTTTCCGTGATCACTAAGCCAAGATTCATCAAGATCATGGCTCCTAAGGGAAGACAAACCAATTTAAGAGGAAAGAAAGAGAATAATCCAAAGAATCTTTGGAATCAAGAGAAGTTCTTAACCAAAGAACATGAAGACCATTATCACAAAATAATGGGTCTGAGGTCAGTGATCCCAGAAGTAAAATTTGATCTGAAAGAAGATGAATATCCGGGGATCCAAGAGCAAATTCGAAACAGAGGATGGGAAGTTCTAACCAATCCTGAAATAAAAGTTGGAAGGAACATGGTTCAGGAATTCTACTCAAATCTGTGGCTAACAGATAAGCAGAGAATGACTGGAACTGCTTACCATACCTACAGAACCATGGTCAGAGGGAAAGTTATGTACTTCCATCTGGACAAAATAAGAGAAATCTTCAAACTACCTCAACTGCAAGATGATCCTGAATCCTTTAATAGGAGGATGGTGAGAGCAGATAAAGGGTTGGATCAAGTTCTAGAGGACATATGCCTCCCTGGAACTAAGTGGATAACCAATTCAAAGGGTGTCCCAAACCAACTCAAGAGGGGAGACCTCAAGCCAATTGCAAGAGGTTGGCTAGACTTTATTGGGCGTTCCATATTGCCCACTAGCAACCGTTCTGAGGTCACCATCAAGAGAGCAGTGATGATTCATTACATTATGCTTGGAAAAGAAGTGGAGGTTCATCATGTGATTGCTTGTGAGATCTACACAATTGCAAATAAGAATTCCACTGAAGCCAAACTGGCTTACCCAAGCTTGATCTCCTTGCTCTGTAAAGAGGCTGGGGTGAAGATGGGAGTAGATAAGTTCATACCCATTGAACACCCAATCACCAAGAAGTCAATGGAAGGACAAATGCAAGACAACTCTATCAAGAGGAGGGCGCAGGAATTCCTCTCTGAATTCCCAAGAATTGACTACTGGACCAGCCTAGAAGCATCTATCACCAAGTTGCAAGAGACTATAGAGCAACTGAAGGAAGAACAGCAGAATCAGAACTGCATGCTCTGCAAATTGCTGAAGGAACAAGAGAAGCAGGGGCGTGAACTCCAAGAGCTGAAACGCCAAAAGCTCTCCTCTCAAGTTGAGGGAGCATCCACTACTCAAAATCAAGGTTGTTGAGTCCTAACTCTGTGAAAACCTCTATCATTAGGAGCCTATGTTTTTGCGTTTTTTTCTTTTGTTTTGTTTTCTATTTTTATTTTTTAGTCTCATCTTATATCTATCTTTGAGTCTTGCTCTTAATTCATAATTAATAAAATTGAAATTTTATGCCTTAAAGCTATGAATGTCCTATGAATCCATCACCTCTCTTAAATGAAAAATGCTTTAATCACAAAAGAACAAGAAGTACAGGATTTTGAATTTTATCATTGAAACTAGTTGAATTAGTTTGATGTGGTGACAATACTTTTTGCTTTCTGAATGAATGCTTGAACAGTGCATATGTCTCTTGAATTTGTTGTTTTAAAAATGTTAAAATTGTTGGCTCTTGAAAGAATGAAGGAAAAAGAGAACTGTTATTGAGTATCTAAAAAATTCATCAAAGTGATTCTTGAAGCAAGAAAAAGCAGTGAAAAATGAAAAAAAATTTTGAAAAAAAAAAGGAGAGAAAAGAAAAAGAAAAAGAAAGAAATAAAGTTGTGATCCAAGGCAACAAGAGTGTGCTTAAGAACCCTGGACACCTCTAATTGGGGACTCTAGCAAAGCTGGGTCACAATCTGAAAAGGTTCACCCAATTATGTGTCTGTGGCATGTATGTATCCGGTGGTAATACTGGAAGACATAGTGCTTTGGGCCACAGCCAAGACTCATACACTGGCTATGTTCAAGAATCATTGTACTTAACTAGGAGAATCAATAACACTATCTGAGTTCTGAGTTCTTATAGATGCCAATCATTCTGAACTTCAAGGGATAGAGTGAGATGCCAAAACTGTTCGGAAGCAAAAAGCTACTGGTCCCACTCATCTAATTGGAGCTATGTTTCCCTGATATTATGGAGTCTATAGTATATTCTCTTCTTTTTATCCTATTTTGATTTTCAGTTGCTTGGGGACAACCAACAATTTAAGTTTGGTGTTGTGATGAGCGGATAATTTGTACGCTTTTTGGCATTGTTTTTAGTATGTTTTTAGTATATTTTAGTTAGTTTTTAGTATATTTTTATTAGTTTTTAGTTAAAATTCACTTTTCTGGACTTTACTATGAGTTTTGTGTTTTTCTGTGATTTCAGGTATTTTCTGACTGAAATTGAGGGTCCTGAGCAAAAATCTGATTCAGAGACTGAAAAGGACTGCAGATGCTGTTGGATTCTGACCTCCCTGCACTCGAAGTGGATTTTCTGGAGCTACGGAAGCCCAATTGGCGCGCTCTCAACGGCATTGGAAAGTAGACATCCTGGGCTTTCCAGCAATGTATAATAGTCTATACTTTGCCTGAGATTTGATGGCCCAAACCGGCGTGGCAAAACAGCCTCAGAAATTCCAGCGTTTAACGCTGGAACTGGCAAAAAACTTGGAGTTAAACGCCCAAACTGGCATAAAAGCTGGCGTTTAACTCCAGAAAAGGTCTCTACACGAAAATGCTTCATTGCTCAGCCCAAGCACACGCCAAGTGGACCCAGAAGTGGATTTTTACGTCATTTACTCATTTCTGTATACCTTAGGTTACTAGTTTACTATTAATAGGATCTTTTGACATTGTATCTGTACATCATGACACTTTACACGTTTTCTTTGTGTACTTTCCACGGCATGAGTCTCTAAACCCCATGGTTGGGGGTGAGGAGCTCTGCTGTGTCTTGATGGATTAATACAATTACTACTGTTTCTTATTCAATCATGCTTGCTTCCATTCTAAGATAATACTTGTTCTTAACCCGGATGAATGTGATGATCCGTGACAATCATCATCATTCTCAACTATGAACGCGGGCCTGACAACCACCTCCGTTCTACCTTAGATTAAGTAGTTATCTCTTGGATTCTTTAATCGGAATCTTCGTGGTATAAGCTAGAATTGATGGCGGCATTCAAGAGAATCCGGAAGGTCTAAACCTTGTCTGTGGTATTCTGAGTAGGATTCAATGATTGAATGACTGTGACGTGCTTCAAACTCCTAGCAGGCGGGGCGTTAGTGACAGACGCAAAAGAATCACTGGATTCTATTCCGGCCTGACCGAGAACCGACAGATGATTAGCCATGCTGTGACAGAGCATAGGAACATTTTCACTGAGAGGATGGGAGGTAGCCATTGACAACAGTGAAACCCTACATACAGCTTGCCATGGAAGGAGCCTTGCGTGTTTGATGAAGAAGACAGTAGGAAAGCAGAGATCCAGAAGATAGAGCATCTCCAAAACCTCAACCTATTCTCTATTACTGCAAAACAAGTAATCATTTCATGTTCTTTTGTTTTTCACAATCAATCCTGATAATTTCTGATATCCTGACTAAGATTTACAAGATAACCATAGCTTACTTCAAGCCGACAATCTCCGTGGGATCGACCCTTGCTCACGCAAGGTATTACTTGGACGACCCAGTGCACTTGCTGGTTAGTTGTGCGGAGTTGCAAAAGTGTGATTGCAATTTCGTGCACCATCCTTCCTCTTTCCATTTCTTTCCTTCCCCTTTCTTCTTCCCTCCTTCTACCCCTCATCCAACACTTCCAAACACCACTGATAACCATTTATTTTAGTTAGTTAATTTGTTAGTTCTTTAGTTAATTAGTTATTTTTAGTTTAGTTTTCATTTTATTTTCTCTCTTTTCATTATAACTATTGGATTATTGACTTTGTTTACTATGCATTGCTGCCCCTTTATTGCCTAAATGCTATTTTAGCATGAATGTTTTTAGCTAACCTTTGTTGGATTCTATGATTGAGGTTATATTTTGCTACTTGGTTTTAAGTTTTTCATGCTTACCTTTTAAAAACACCAAGTGATGAGAATTGCCTTTGAGCTTATAACTCTTTTTAAATTGCATGATTTGGCCACCATGTGATTTGAACCCAATTCTTTGATTAGGCAATTTCTTGATGGATGTTATGCATTTACTTCAATGCATTGTATTCCATAATTATGTGCATCCAAATGCTTTTAGCTTGAATGCTTTCATGCTTCTTCAATGCTTGTTTTACCTTACAAGTTCACTTAAAGCATCTCAAGCACACTAGGATAAGTAAGGTGTATACGTCTTTTGTGACATCACTTTTTATGCTAATGTGTGTTCTAAATCGTGCAATTTAGAATTCACATACCTAATATTTCTTAATGTCACACTAATTCACTCACTCATTCCTAGTGATTAGTACCTCATTCCAACAATGTATGCTTCCTTGCTTTTATATCTTCTCATCTTATGGTGTTATATTTTTGTTTTTCATGAATGATGTACCGCAAGCAAAAATGGAAGTGGAAGAAAGAACACGTAGCACCGGTTGACCTACCAGCTGAAGGTAGCAATCCGGAGAGTCACCGTACCCCCTTGCTCATCTTTGAATGCACCGAGGACGGTGCAAACTTTTAAGTGTGGGGAGGTCGTCCGACCGGTCGGCGATTTTGGGTGACAAATTTCTAATCCAACACTTTTGCATTTCATTTTAGGTTTCTATGATTTTTACATGCATTTTCTTAATTTTTCATATATATACACAATAAGCTTAGTCAAAATAATGAGATTTTTCAAGAATTCTATCTATAGGGCACCTCAATTGATTTGAGTGAAAAACTTTTTCATAGAACTTGCTTGAATTATATATCTTGTGGATCATGTTTTTTAGCTAAGAACACAAGCAATTGAGATTTGAGCCTAATGGTGTGGTTAC
This sequence comes from Arachis hypogaea, assembly GCF_003086295.3. Taxonomy (NCBI): domain Eukaryota; kingdom Viridiplantae; phylum Streptophyta; class Magnoliopsida; order Fabales; family Fabaceae; genus Arachis; species Arachis hypogaea. The sequence goes on along the minus strand of NC_092040.1, from coordinate 66,461,062 downwards.
ACCTTATAACCACTTATTTTTCCTTCTTGTGTGCATTATTTTCTTTCTATGAATGTAATCTTTGATTTGTTTGATTCTTTATGTCCATTATTTTGTGTATTCATGCATTTATATGATTGAGGCCATCATTTCATTAACTCACTTACCCAAATAGCCTACCTTTTATCTTCTATTGTTTGCCAACTTTGAGCCTACGTTTAACCCACTTGTTCTTAATTTAGCACATTACAAGCCTTGAAGCGAAAAACAATAAATGTCCTTATTTGGATCTTTGATTAGCTTAGGCTAGTGTGTGTGTATCATTCAAGTGTGGGAAAATTTGGGACATTGGGTGAATAAAAGGGTAGTTTTGTATTTTTGTTGTAAATATTGGAAATTGGGTACATGCTCATGTATTGATCAAATGTAAAACCTTATGCATTGATGTTCTTGTATATAGAAAAGAAAAATGAGAAAAAAAAAGAAAAAATATATAATATGGAAAAGAAAAGAAAAAAATATAGAAAAAAAGAAAAAAATATAGAAAAAAGAAAAAGAAAAGAAAAGAAAAGAAAAAAATAGAAAAAGAAAGAAACAAAGAAAAAAAAAAAAGAAATACAAAGGGGACAAAATGCCCCAAAGCAAAGCTCAATAAAGGTCAATGCATGAGTGTTGTGAAATGAAAAGGAAATGCATGAGTATGTGGGAAAAATAGTGAGAAAAATGGGTAGTTAGGCTAGCTTTGAAATTGTATAGGATGTCATAGGTTAGGTGGGAAGTTTAAGCTTATCAAAGATTCAAATTTCAAGCTCACTTGACCAAATATGCATCCTTACCTTGACTCTAGCCCCATTACAACCTATGAAAAGACCTCATGATGAATGTATGCATGCATTGAATAATTGTTGATTGTTAGAAGAAAAACAAATCTTAGAAAGCATGATTAGGAGAGAATTGAGAGAATCAACCCTAAACACTTGAGCGACTAGAGTGCAAATACATCCGGTGAGGGTTTGATGCTCAATTACATGTTTCTACCTATAATCATCTCCTTTCATGCAAGCTTGTAAAAATATTTAATAGCTCAATTCAATTGTGGTTTGGCATGGTTGTTAATACCTTTGACCCTTGTGCTTATATATATATTCTTGGGAATTGATTTATTTTGACCAAGCAATTGCATTCATTTAGATAGTTGCATATAGGTAGATTGCATTTAGTTAGTTTCCATTGAATAAATGCCATACCCTTACTTCATTCTTGGTTTAAGCATGAAGACATGCTTGGTTTAAGTGTGGGGAGGTTGATAAACCCCATATTTAGGGTTTATCTTGTATTGATTTTAGGAGATTTTATCACCTTTTACCCACATTTATTCAATGAAATAGCATGGTTTCATGATTGTCTCCCAATTTGTGCTTAAGTGTGAAAACATGCTTTCTAGGTCCCTAATTAACTAAATTTAATTCACCTTTGATTCCACTAGATGCCTTGATTTGTTTGTTAAGTGAAAGGAAAGCATACAAAGTGGAGAAGATCATGAAAAGCCAAAGAATTGAACTCGCCCATGGATGCACGCGCACACCAGGCGCTTACGCGCACCTTGTGAATTACCCATGGATGCGTACGCATGCTGTGCGCGTACGCATCGGTGCTGGTATATGATTTTTTTTAATGAAAACATGGCCAGTGAATTCAGAAGGGTTGTGGGGCCCAATCCCAACCAACTTTGGTGCCAAAAATGCTATTTAAAGCCAAGGATTGAAGAGCAAAAGGGGGATTCAATCATTCACACTCATTATGATTAGTTTAGAGTTAGTTTTAGAGAGAGAAGCTCTCACTTCTCTCTAGGATTAGGATTAGGATTAGGTTTAGTTCTTAGATCTAGGTTTTAATCTTTGCTCTCACCTACTTCTACCTTTCAATTCCTTGTTGTTGCAATCATCATTCTTCTATTCTTTTGTTGTAATTTCCTTCTACTTTGTTTCTATGCTTTATTGTAGATCTACTTTTGTTCCTTCTATTCTCTTTCAATTCAATTAGAGGTAATTCATAATAATTGTGTTCCTTTTGATTGTTGTTGTTAATTCATTGCAATAATTGCTGTTAGATTTCATTCTTGTTGTAGATTTCATATGCTTTCCTTTTATGCCTCTTTTGTGTTTGATAAAATGCCTTTTTTAGCTTTAGTATGGATTTTGCTCCTCTTGGCCTAGGTAAAGTAATTAGTGATGCTTGAGTTGTTTTATTCCCTTATTGATTGATAATTAGAAGTTGCTAATTGATTTGGATACCACTAAAGCTAGTCTTTCCCTTGGGAGTTGACTAGGACTTGTGGAATCAAGTTAATTCATCCACTTGACTTTCCTCCATTGTAGAGGTTAACTAAGTGGCAGCAATGAACAATTTGTGATCACAATTGAGGAGGACAACTAGGATGGGACTTCTAGTTCTCATACCTTGCCAAGAGTTTTGTTAGTTGTTAGTTTATTTCCTTTGCCATTTATATTTCTTGTCTAATATCTTAAAAACCCCAAACACACCTCATAACCAATAGCAAGGCACTTTGTTGCAATTCCTAGGGAGAACAACCCAAGGTTTGAATACTTCAGTTATCTAAATAGGGGTTTGTACTTGTGACAACCAAATTTTTGTATGAAAGGACTATTGTTGGTTTAGAAACTATATTGCAACGAGATTTCATATGTGAATTCTAAACCGTCAAAAATCATCTCAGCAGCTCCCATCCGTCCTCTCAATGAAAATGGTCTAGGCTACGGTTTCTGTACGGCTAATCAACTGTCAGATTTCTCATATCGGATGAAAAATACCAAGCACAGCTACCGCACGGCTAAACATCTATCGATTCTCAATTGTGTCGGAATAGGATCTCTCTATCCTTTTGCACATTATCACTGCGCCCAACAGTCGTGAGTTTGAAGCTCATCACAGTCATCCCGTCCCAGATCCTACTCAGAATACCACAGACAGGGTTTAGACGTTTCGAATCTCAGAAATGCTGCCAATTGGTTCTACCCTATACCACGAAGGTTCTAATCTCACAGATTTGAATGCTTTGTTGTCAGGAGAGGCGAGTCAAATCTGTGGATCAGAGACCCAAGAGACTATACTCTAGCTGTCGTTTAATGTCTACGTTGAACATCATGTAGACCGCTTGTGGTTGTCAGGCACGCGGATCTTGGCTAAGCGAGTAACAAAGATAGTGGGTGATTGTCACGGGTAACCCCTTCATTCTGACTTAACTGAATTAAGTACGAGAGTATATGACGTGAGTGATTTAAGAAAATTGTCGTGGTATAGAATTTCCTCAATTGAATGAATTCTTGTTGCAAGTATAGTTCTACACCAACAAACAATCCTCTCAATCAAAAATATTGATTGTCACATGTACAAACCCCAATGAAAATTAACCGAAGTATTAAGACTCCGGGTCGTCTCACAAGGAATTGCAATGAAGTGCTTAATTATTGGCTATCGGGATCAAGGGGGGTTTGATTTGATATTGGGCAAGGAAATGTAAAAGCAAGAAAGTAAATGATACGAAAAGTAAATCAAACAAGCAATTAAAGGAAGCAATTAAAGAAAGAGAGACATTCATGGCAATGAATTGAGATCATAGGCTTTCTATCCTAGTCATGCATGATTAGTTCATCTTATTTAGTCAACTCCAACAAATAGGAAGAAATTCAAACAAGATAATCAATCATATCACAATGATAAACAAGAATTTATCTCATTACGTCAACTCCAACAAATAGGGAGAAAGTCTATCGAGACTAGCTAATCTCAATCCAAAAGTCCTAACCGACTTACAAATTAAACTAGCAAAAGATTAACGTCTATGGAAACAATATTCCATAAGTCCTAATCAACTCATAATTAAATTAGCAAAAGATTAGCGTCAATGGAAATAATATTAGCTAACAACTCTAGATCACCAACATAAGTTGGGTTTTCATGACTCAAGATTGCCTAATTACTCTTTCCAAGCCAAGAATGCTCAAAATCTACTCTAACATCCAACCAAACATTTTGTCAAACACTTGGTGGGCACAAAAGGAAAGCATAGTAAACGTGCAAGAATAATAAAATCTACCAACTACCAATAGCAAGAAAAGTAAAATCAATAACTCAAATCAACAATAAAAATAACATCAAACATAAAATTGCATTAAAGGAAAATTAAGATCCAACAAGGTTCATGAACATAAAAGCAACAAAATAAAATAAATAAACAAGTAAAAACTAGAAGAGTAGAGATGTAACAACAAGAAATTAAAAGGAGAAACTAAATCAAAACAAGAATTAAAAGTTGGATTTAAGAAAATCAAACCTAAACAACCCTAAATTCTAGAGAGAAGAGAGAGCTTCTCTCTCTAGAATTCTACTCTAAAACATGATGAAAACTAAACTATGACTACTTGTGTTCATTCCCCCTTCAATTCTTGGGTTCAATAGCATCAGAAATAGGTTGGATTGGGCCCAAAATGAGCTGTAAAATCGCTAGGGGCGATTTCATTAAAGTGGGCCGCGGACAGCATCGGCACGTGCGCGCCCCTGAACATGAAGCAACATATGGTAAATTTTATATCATTTCGAAGCCCTGGATGTTAGCTTTACAACGCAACTAGAACCGCCTCATTTAGACCTCTGTAGCTCAAGTTATGGTCGTTTGAGTGCAAAGAGGTCGGGCTTGACAGCTTTACGGTTCCTTCATTTCTTCATGAGTTCTCCCACTTTACATGCTTTTCTCCTCACTTCTTCCATCCAATACTTGCCTTATGAACATGAAATCACTCAACAAACACATCAAGGCATCAAATGGAATTAAAGTGAATTAAAATCACCAATTTTAGGGCCTAAAAAGCATGTTTTCACATTTAAGTACAAATCAAGGGAGAATTGCAAAACTATGCTATTTCATTGAATCAATGTGAGAAAATGTGATAAAATCCCCCAAAATAAGCACAAGATAAACCACAAAATTGGGATTTATCAGTGAGCGGAAATTGGCAGATTAAGAATTAATTAGAGAAATGGCGTTGCGAGTACAGTTCTTAACCAGCGAAAATCCACTTATCGATTTAGAAAAGATTTGTCACAAAATTTAGAAATAAAATACTGGGAGTATGAGTCCCAGGTCGTCTCCCAACGAGTTGCAGGAAGATGTGCTATTTTATCAATCAGAGGTTTTCCAAATGGGTTTTGAGTTTGATGAACAAAAAATTAAATTAGAGAATTTATATGATTTAAATAAAATCTTGACCGGGAGAGGATTAATTGGAAGTTCTATCCTTGTTGGGATTTTGTCAAGATCAATTAATAATTAGTCATTGTTTTCATTTAGTTAACCCTCAACGAATGAAGGAAAGTCAAATTAAAAGTCAACTTTTATTCAAAAGTCCTAATCCTCTCCCTTGAGAAGGATTAGAGTTAGTGACTAACAAGCCAACCAATAATGAACCAATTACAATTGAACTCTTAAGTATTCCGACTTAAGGTTCTCCTTTTAATCAATTCCCAATCAAGTTGGGGAACTACTCCATCATCATAAATGTAGATTTTACAAAATCAATGGGGGAAATAAGAAGAGACATAATAAATAATAATGAAAGAGATTAATTAAAAGTAAAAATAGTTTTGTATTACAAAATTCTAAAAATAATCCAATATCAACTCTGGACAAATTAAGAATATGGAAGAGTAAATGAAAGTAAAAAACAAACTATAATGACCAGTTCCGGAGGTAGACTCTTCTAAAAAACTAGAGCCAAAAATCTTCAAATCCTAATTTATGAATGTCAAAAAGAGAAACCTAGGAGTGGAGTAAAATCAGATCTAAAAACTCGAAATTATCCGGAATGAATTTTTTTTTCTTTGTCTCTGCATGTTCCTTGGCTCTAATATGTGTTTCTGGGCCAAAAACTGGGTTGAAATGTGGCCCAGAATCTATGCCAGCGACTTCTGTAATTCTGCAGATCGCGCACGTCACGCGGCCGCGTCGTCCACGCGTTCGCGTCACTCAGCGTTATTCGGACCACGCATGCGCGTCGTCCACGCACTCGCGTCGTTCTTGCAGCTTCCAATCCACGCGGTCGCGTCAGGCACGCGAGCGCGTCACTGTGATTTCTTCCATTTCGTGCAGTCGCGTGAGCCATACGCCCGCGTGAGCCATACGCCCGCGTGACTTCTCGCTGGTCATCTCCTCAATTCCTTGTGTTCCTTCCACTTTTGCACACTTCCTCTTCATTCCTTATGCCATTCCTGCCCTATGAAGCCTGAAACACTTAACACACAGATCACGGTATCGAATGGTATGAAGGAAAACAAAAATATACAACTAAAAGGTCTTTAGGAAGCAAGTTTTCAATCATAGAATATTTTTAGGAAGGAATTGTAAATACATGCAAATCATATGAATAAGTGGGCGAAGACTTGATAAAACCACACAATTGAACACAATACGAATCATAAAATAGTGGTTTATCAACATCCCCACACTTAAACATTGGCATGTCCTCATGCTAAGTTGAAGGAGATAAATATGAATGATAGGGACATGTAAGACTCATGCAATGCAATGCAACCTATATACATATGAATACAACTATATGATTTTGTCTATATGATTAAAAATAGATAAGTTCTCTAAGACAAAATATGAGGCAGAGTTCACTGATTCAAATCATATGGTAAAAGCGGGTAAATTTATAGGAAGATAGCTCGTGAAAGCAGGGAACACAGGATCGAGCATTGAACCCTTACTGTTGGTGCGTGTGGACTCTAATCATCTCTAGTATATGGGGTAATCACTCTATCCTTCTCTAATCATGCTTTCAAAAATTTTGTTTTTCACCTAGTCAATCAACAATTTTAAAGTGCCAATGCAAACATCATGAGGTCTTTTCACGGTTGTAATGGGACTAAGGTAAGGTGAGGGTACACATATGGCTAAGTGAGCTTATACATTGAATCTTTAATTAACCTAGGCTCTCATCTAACATACATATACTCTATATAATTTCAACATTCATCTTAGCTACCCAAAATCTCCTTTTCACATTCCATACTCATGGATCAACCTTTATTTTAATTTTATCACATGTGCATTGATTATTAAACTCTGACTTATCATTGGGGTAATTTTGTCCCCTTATTCACTAAAATAAAGAAAATTTTTTTTGTAGCTTATCAATGCACATAGATTTGTAATATTTCTTTTATGGTTTCACATGAATAGGTACCCAAATTCCCTTTGTTTTATCATGACATATTCTCCTATTACCCTTTATTCCTATAATTTTCCCATACTCAGTTAACACACAATTTCTATCTTAAGCTAACCAAAGTTTCAATTGGGATTTTCAATTATTTTTCTGCTTAAGGCTAGTAATGTGGTAAAATATAGAACAAATGGGATTAAATACGGCTCAAAGTGGTTAACAAAGGTAATTAAAAGGGTCGGCTTATTTGGGATACGTGAGCTAAACAAACAATGGCCTCAATCATATGCATGCACATAACACATTAACATTGGACATATAGGATAAAACAAAATTCAGATTACAATCATAGAGAAGTAAACACAAGAAATAAAAATGTTTATGGTTAAATAGTGTAACCATGTATTTAGGCTCAAAGTCTCACGGGTTGTGTGTTCTTTTAGCTCAAAAATCCTGTTCCAATTTCAACTTCAAATAAATTCAACATAAATGTTTTGATTTAAATTAGTAAAATTTTTAAAAAATATATGGTCTTAAAAGAAACTTAATATCTTTTCAATCAGGTAGAACATGCATGCAATTAACCTACTACTATGCAATCTATCCTATTCTAAAGAAAAAGAAATTGGTGTTAAGGGGGAAGAATTACCTCCGGAAGTCAGGTACTAACCGACTTCCCCACACTTAAGGCTTTGCATCGTCCTCGGTGCCATCTGTCAGGAACAAGGGTGGGCTGGTGGCAGTATCTCCACAGTCGGAACTGTCATAGCTCCCTGTGCTGGTAAAGGAAGTGGAGTCCGGAGTGCCTGCGTCCTCGTCAGGTCTGTGGTTGCCTGTGAGTAGCTCCTTGAGGTATTTGAATCCACGGTGGTTGCGGCGCTCTCGTAGCTTCGCTTTCTGGTCTTGCCGGTCCAACCTCTCCAGTATTTGATGCAGCAGCTGACTAGTAGAAGGTGAAATGTCTGCAGCATGTTCTGCGGACTGGCTGGTAGTGGCTAGTGGAGGCCTGAGATATCTTCTGTTAGGGATGTATTGATCATCCCGGGGAAGAATGGCTTTGGTGTCCCCAGTTCTGTAGGAGACTCCGGCTGCTGAGACAAGATCTGATACTAAGGCGGGAAAAGGTAGGTTGCCCGCGATTTGCACGTGTCCCATAGCATTCCGGATGTGTCTTGGTAGATTTAGAGGTTGGTCTGTGAGGATGCTCCATAGTAGAACGGCCATGTCTTCAGTGAAGGAGGACTCATGAGTGCTCAGAAAGACGTAATGGGACAGAATCTGTGCCCATACGTGAGCCTCCAAGGTGAGTGCGGAAGCCGATATTCCCTTAGGACGGGAACGATGGTATCCAAAAATCCATCTGCTGCCAAGTTATGCGATAACACTGAGAACAACGTCCTAGTCAAATTTGTACGCCTGGCACTTGAGTGCGGCTTCTTGAAATGCGTCCAATCCTTCTGGAGCAGGGGAAAGATCTAAGGCTCGCTGAATGGCCTCTTCTGTAATGGGGACTTGCTTCTGACGAACATAAATAGTCTGTAGGATCGGCAGGTGGAAATTGGAGTAGAACTCAACTACGCAAGAAAGATTAACCTGTCGTTGCTATCTCTGTAGGAATCCCCAATGTCTTTGTGCAATTTGCGGCTCAACAAATTCGGCAATACGAGGTGGAAGGATAAGAAGGTGCTCATTGTTGTAATTCCAAGCTGCTAGAATGGGGAGCATCTACTCACAATAGCAATTGGGAAATCGTGCAGTGTACTTTGCTGGGAAGGCTTTCTCCTTTTCATCGACCTTTATAATCCTTTTAATTCTTTTTGTTGAGGGCTTAACTGCAGTTGAAGATGGCTCTGCCACTAATGCTCTTTTTGTTCCTCTCCTTGCTGTGGATTTGGGGGTAGCTTTCTCCTTGCCTTTCTTGGTGGCCATCCTGAAAGGAAACAAGTAAAGACATGAATATTTCAAGGGTTATAGCAAGGAAAAGAGTGGGAAAGGTGGTAATCAATGCACAGGAAGGGATAATGATGTGAACACATGGTCATGATTACATGTGACAAATCAACAACGGAAATATAGCAAGTGCATGTGATGACAGTTAAATGCCAGGTGTTTATTGGTATGCTGGCAAAGGCATGAGTAGCATAGTTCAAGCATTCAATGTCCAAGTTAGATTACCAAGTCTTTCAAACTAACAATATGCTTGTAATAACAATTATATAAAAATTAATAAAATAGAAAAAGGGTTTTGTGAAAAGCAAGCATTTAGAGTAGTAGATTGAAAGAAATCTAAAAATAGTGCAAAATGCCATATGGGCATTTTCATAAACACATAGCATGCATGTTAAATAAGGTATGGAAAATATTAACTTGAACATGCAAGGAACCTTATAAAAATAATATATAACTGTTAAACAAGTCCTAAACAATTCACAAGCAACATAAAAAAAATAATAATGACCAAAATAAATCTCAAACACCAATAGGAGGAAGAAGAAAGAAAAAAGAAAATATGGATAGGGAAAGTAGAAGAGAAAGAAAAAAGAAAACATGAAAATAAGAAGAAGAATGAAAAAGTAGGGAGGGAAGAAGAGAAGAAAAACCTCGATAATGGTGGTGGAAAAGAGGGAGTAGAAGAGAGGAAGAAGGGAGAAGGAAGAAGGGGGAAAAATAGGATTGGGGTGAGAAAAGATAAGACAAGCTGGCATATTTGAATGAGTTGGGCGGCGCAAGCGACGCGGACGCATGGTGCACGCGGTCGCGTGGAGAGCCCTTGAAGGAAATGACGCGGACGCGTCGGTCACGTGGACGCGTGATATGATTTGCGCTAGGGGCGCGAGGGCAGCTTCACGCTCGCACAACTCTCTGTGTGAAACATGTTTTGCCAAATTTCAGGGTGACGCGGTTGCGTGGATGGCCAAATGGAGAAAACGGAGCGAACGCGTGGGGCACGCGTTCGCACGGCAGGGCTTGTGCGGCTAGCACAGGTGCAGCCCAGCTCCAGCGCAACTTACTGCCATACACCCTTTTACGTCGAATTGCAGAGCCACGCGTTCGCGTGGGTGACGTGGGCACGTGGGGTGGCCATTTTACAAATGACGCGATTGCGTCATCCATGCGGACGCGTGGGTCAAATGGTGCCAGGGGCATGCCTCCAGCCATATTCCTGCACAACTCTCTGTTTCTTTTCTTTAATGCTGCGAAGGCACTATGACGCGAGGGCGTCAATGACGCTGGCGCGTTGTATGCCTTAACACCCCCTTTTTTTTATATATATATATGCAATATGCAGTATGCAGATGAGATGCAAAATATAGGTATTAGTACTGAGAAGAGTTATTGATGAGGGAAGATAAGGAGAGGGGAAGGAACGATCATACCATGGTGGGTTGTCTCCCACCAGCACTTTGCTTTAACGTCCTTAAGTTGGACGCTCCACTAGCTCAGTCTTCTGCTGTGGGCGGATCTTCCAAGAGGAAGATCTCTAGTTCCTGGTTTTTCTCCATCTTTTCGCCATGGAATAACGTCAAGCGATGTCCGTTGACTTTGATAAGTTCAGAGCTTGAAGGATGGCTCAAGTGGAAGACACCGTATGGTTCCACCCTCTCTACTCGATAGGGACCATCCCATATGGATCTCAGCTTGCCTGGCATAAGTCGCATTCTAGAGTTATAAAGTAAGACTAAGTCCCCAGGTTGGAATTTTCTTCTCTTAATGCTCTTGTCATGCACAGCCTTCACCTTCTCTTTATACATCCTGGAGTTTTCATAAGCTTCTAGGCGAAGGTTCTCTAATTCTTGCAGTTGCAACTTCTGTTCAGCTCCGGCTCTCTCATAGTCCATGTTGCATTCCTTCACCGCCCAGAAGGCCTTGTGTTCTAACTCAATTGGGAGATGACAGGCCTTTCCATAAACCAAGCAGAAAGGACTCATCCCAATCGGTGTCTTGTATGCTGTCCGATATGCCCAAAGCGCGTCTTGGAGCCTGGTGCTCCAGTCCTTTGGATGAGGCTTGACTACCTTTTGCAGTATGCGCTTTATCTCTCTGTTAGACACCTCTGCTTGCCCATTAGTCTGGGAATGATAGGCTGTTGATACTTTATGAATTATCCCATGCCTCTTTAGTAAACCTGTTAGTCTCCTATTACAAAAGTGAGTGCCTTGATCGCTCACGATTGCTCGTGGTGACCCAAAGCGACAAATAATATGGTTTCTAACAAAGGAAACAACGGTGTTAGCATCATCAGTACGGGTAGGAATTGCTTCCACCCATTTAGAAACATAATCTACAGCTAACAGCATATAAAGGTGGTCATTAGAATTTGGAAAGGGACCCATGAAGTCAATGCCCCAAACATAAAAAATTTCACAGAAAAGCATAATTTGTTGAGGTATTTCATCCCTCTGGGATATATTACCAAACCTTTGGCATAGAGGACAAGATTTACAAAGGTCAGCAGCATCTTTAAAAAGAGTAGGCCACCAGAATCCACAGTCTAAAACCTTTCTAACAGTTCGTTGAGGGCCAAAATGTCCTCCACTCTCAGATGAGTGGCAGGCCTCTAAAATGGACTGGAATTCTGATTGAGGTACACACAGTCTAATTACCTTGTCAGCACCACACCTCCATAGATATGGGTCATCCCATACATAGTATTTGGACTAGCTTTTCAGCTTGTCTCTCTGATGCTTAGTGAAATCGGGAGGATAAGTATGGCTAACTAGATAATTAGCTACAGGTGTATACCAAGGGGCTACATCAGATACTACCTGTAAGCTATCAAATGGGAAATTATCATTGATAGGAATGGAGTCATCTTTAATGTGCTCAAGACGACTCAAGTGGTCAGCCACTAAATTTTGGTTACCACTCCTATCTTTAATTTCCAGATCAAATTCTTGTAGCAGTAGCATCCAACGTTTTAGCCTTGGTTTAGACTCTTTTTTAGCTAATAAATATTTTAGAGCTGCATGGTTTGAGTACACTACTACCTTAGTAACAAGTAAATAGGCTCAGAATTTATCCAGAGCAAAAACAATAGCTAGAAGCTTTTTTTCAGTAGTAGTGTAATTAGATTGAGCAGCATCTAAAGTCTTAGATGCATAAGCAATTACAAAAGGGTCGTTACCTTCATGTTGAGCCAGTGCTACTCCTACTGCATGGTTGGAGGCGTCACACATGATTTCAAATGGTTGACTCCAGTCTGGTCCCCTCACAATCGAAGCTTGAGTTAAGGCGGTCTTTAGCTTATTAAATGCTTGTTTGCAATCCTCACTGAACTCGAACTCAATGTCTTTCTACAGTAGTCTGGATAAAGGTAGTGCTACCTTACTGAAGTCCTTAATGAATCTCCTGTAAAAAGCTACATGGCCAAGGAACGAACGGACTTCCCTCAGAGAGGAGGGGTATGGTAAAACAAGATTTGAACTAACACACTTGTCCAATACTTTAGATAAACTATCCAAACAAAGGTTAAATGAATCACCATAAACGCTAAAGTCATCCATAAAAGCTTCCATACAAGTCTCAATGAGATCAGAGAAAAGACTCATTATACACCATTGGAAAGTAGCTGGTGCATTACACAAGCCAAAAGGCATTCTTTTATAAGCATATGTCCCAAAAGGACATGTAAAAGTAGTCTTTTCCTGATCTTCAGGAGCTATATGGATTTGAAAATAACCTGTATAACCATCTAGAAAGCAATAGTGAGATTTACCTGACAGGCGATCAAGCATCTGATCAATGAATGGCAAGGGATAATGATCCTTGCGAGTGGCTTGGTTGAGACGCATGTAGTCAATGCAAACTCCCCATGCGTTCTGCACTCTGGTTGTCAGAAGTTCTCCTTGCTCATTTCTTATTGTTGTGACTCCAGACTTCTTGGGCACCACTTGTACTGGGCTGACCCATTCGCTATCTGAAATGGGCTAAATGATATATACTTCAAGTAGTCTGGTTACTTCCTTCTTGACAACTTCTAAGATGGTGGGATTCAATCTTCTCTGAGGTTGACGGACAGGCTTTGCTCCTTCTTCTAAGAATATTCTATGTTCACAAACTTGAGGGCTGATGCCTACTATATCTACCAAGCTCCATCCAATTTCTTTCTTATGCATCCTCAATACACTAAGCAGTTGTTCTTCTTGTTAGGAAGTGAGCTCCCTTACAATGATAACTGGAAACTTCTGCTTCTCCTCAAGGTATGCATACTTGAGGTGTGGAGGAGGGGGCTTTAATTCTATTTTTCGCTCATGGTTTGGTTCTGGATTCTCTGGGGCTGGTGAAAATGGTGATGAATCTTCAGTATATTCGGAGGGTGTCCCCACACTTGGGTTTTGCTCCATGTGATCCTCTTCCATGTCTTCCTGGTGAGTTGCTGATATGATTTCGTCAATGATGTCACATTGGTATATGGAGTGATCTTCTGGGGGTGCTTCATAGCTTCATCCAGATTGAAGCTCACTGTTCTGCCATCTACCTCAAAGGAATAGGTTCCCGAAAAATCATCCAGCTTGAACTTCGAAGTCTTCAAAAATAGTCTTCCAAGCAGGATTGACGAAGGTCTTCTTGAGTCATTTTGGGGCATCTCCAGGATATAAAAGTCAATGGGAAACGTGAGCCCCTTAATGCTCACTAATACATCTTCAGCAATTCCAACCACTGTGATAATGCTTTTATCTGCTAACACAAAATGAGCTGGCGACCTTTTTAAGGGAGGGAGCCTTAAAGCATTATATATAGACAAGAGCATAATACTCACGCATGCTCCTAAATCACACATACAGTCAGAAAATATCACACCTCAAATGGTACAGTTAACCATGCATGGGCCTAGGTCACTACATTTTTCAGGTATATTTCCCATTACAGCAGATATAGAACTACCTAAAGGAATAGTTTCTAATTCATTAATTTTATATTTATGTATGCACAATTCTTTTAGAAACTTTGCGTATTTAGGCACTTGCTGAATAACATCAAAAAGGGGAACAGCTACCTCAACCTTTTGAAGATCTCTACTATTTTGGGATCAAGTTCCATCTGCTTTCTGGGCTTCATAGCAAGGTGTGGAAATGGAATAGAAGTGGCGTCTTTTATAGCTTCAACTTGCTGGGGTTTTGCCTTCCTTGGTTGGGCTGCTTCTGCTTCAGCCATACCTTGTGCTTTATCTTCTTCTTCAACATCCTCTACATCAACCGTGTCCGCAGCTGGGGCATGTTCTGGCAGGCTTGATTCCTCTGGATTCCTCTCTTGCAGTGTGGTTCCAGATCTCAGAGTAATAGCATTGATGCCACCCTTAGGGTTGGGTAATGGTTGAGAGGGGAGTCCACCAGAGCTTGAAGACTGGTTGTTAGAGTTATTCAGTGATCCAATCTGTGAGACAAGGGCTTGCATGGTAGATTTCAGACCATTTAGAGTAGACGTAAGGTTGTTTTCCATGGCCTACTGTCTCTGATCAATAGATTGTAGTAACTCATCATTAGGAGATGAAGAGGGATAAGTGATCTGAGGGGTCTGCTGAGATGCTTGAGGATGCCTTAGATGAGGTGCCCTGTAGGCCATATTCTGATTCTGCTGCCTGAAGTTGTTATTGTTATTCCACCTCTGCCACCTCTGGTTTCCATTGTTATCTCTGCCTCCTCTGTTATGATTGTCCCTCCATCCTTGGTTAGAATTGTCTCTCCAACCTTGGTTGGGGTTATCCTGCCATCCATGGTTGTAGCTGCCACCTTGATTGTACCCTTGATTAGGGCGGTCATAGAAGTTATGAGTGGCTGCCACAGTATGGTCTTCTTGTTGGAGTTGCAGACACTCATCAGTATAATGACTGTAATCGGCACAGATCTCGCATACTCTTTGTGGAGCCAACTGTTGGCTTTGTTGTGGTGGAGAAGGCTGAACTTGCTGAGCTTGTTGTTGACTCAGTTGCATCTGCTTCACTAAGTTGGTCATTTCACATAAGCTCTGAGTTAGAGCAGCAGTCTCTTTGCTAGAGGATACCTCTGCAACAGCTCTTGACCAACTTTGTTTCTGCCTATGATTCCTAGTAGACTCAGCTAAGTCGCTGATCAATTGCCATGCCTCATCCGTAGTCTTGTACTTTTTCATAGACCCATTGCTAGCACCTTCCAATGTGGTCTTATCTTGAGATTTCATGCCCTGTGTAAAGTAGCCGAGCAACACTATCTTGTTAGTCATATGGTAGGGACATGCTTCCAGAAGATTATTGAAGCGCTCCCAATATTCGTAGAGAGTCTCAGATTCGTCTTGAATGATCACGGAAATGTCATTCCTTAGTTTATCGATAACCTCTACTGGAAAAAATTTCTCCAAAAATTCTCTTCTAAGCGTATCCCAGTTAGAAACAGTTGCTCCGGGTTGAGTGTAGTACCACTCTCTTACCTTTCCCTCAAGAAAGAATGGGAAGGCTTTTAACAGAATAGAAGTTTCGTCAATACCATCACGCTTAACAGTAGAACAAGCTGTCTGAAAATCCCTAAGGTGCTTGATAGGCTCTTGAGCAGGTAAGCCATGAAACGTGGGCATCAAGTTGAGTAGTGCAGTCTTTATTTCAAAGTCCACAGCCACCACTGGGTGGTGTGCCTGGTATGGCTGTAGTGTAAAATCAGGGGCTCCAGCCTCCTGGATAGTGACTCTCCTAGGTGTTGCCATGTCACCTGCACGTAAATCAACTGAATCAGTAGAAAGGAAGCTTATTTCTTCCTTAAATGACGTTTCAGATTCATCCTCAGAGAGGACTAGCCGACGCCGAGCTTGCCTTATACGTGAAATAGTTATTTCAATCTCAGGGTCAAATACTGGCAAGCTTGGATCAGGAAGTGAACGCATCATTCAATGAAAGAAACGTGCAGCTCATAGTAACAAAATAAAAAAAATGCAATTAAATAAATTCCAATCAATAAATTAGCACACTATTGCAACTCCTCGGTAATGGTGCCAAAATTGACGTGAGCAAAAATTGGCAGATTAAGAATTAATTAGAGAAATGGCGTTGCGAGTACAGTTCTTAACCAGCGAAAATCCACTTATCAATTTAGAAAAGATTTGTCACAAAATTTAGAAATAAAATACTGGGAGTATGAGTCCCAGGTCGTCTCCCAACGAGTTGCAGGAAGATGTGCTATTTTATCAATCAGAGATTTTCCAAATGGGTTTTGAGTTTGATGAACAAAAAATTAAATTAGAGAATTTATATGATTTAAATAAAATCTTGACCGGGAGAGGATTAATTGGAAGTTCTATCCTTTTTGGGATTCTGTCAATATCAATTAATAATTAGTCATTATTTTCATTTAGTTAACCCTCAACGAATGAAACAAAGTCAAATTAAAAGTCAACTTCTATTCACAAGTCCTAATCCTCTCCCTTGGGAAGGATTGGAGTTAGTGACTAACAAGCCAACCAACAATGAACCAATTACAATTGAACTCTTGAGTATTCCAACTCAAGGTTCTCTTTTTAATCAACTCCCAATCAAGTTGGGGAACTACTCCATCATCGTAATTGTAGATTTCACAAAATCAATAGGGGAAATAAGAAGAGACATAATAAACAATAATGAAAGAGATTAATTAAAAGTAAAAATAGTTTTGTATTACTAAATTCTGAAAATAATCCAATATCAACTCTTGACAAATTAAGAATATGGAAGAGTAAATGAAAAGTAAATAACAAACTATAAGGACCAGTTCCGGAGGTAGACTCTTCTCAAAAACCAAAGCCAAAAATCTTCAAATCCTAATTTATGAATGTCAAAAAGAGAAACCTAGGGGAGGAGTAAAATCAGATCTAAAAACTCGAAATTATCCAGAATGAATTTTTTTTTCTTTGCCTCTGCATGTTCCTTAGCTCTAATATGTGTTTCTGGGCCAAAAATTGGGTTGAAATGCGGCCCAGAATCTATGCCAGCGACTTCTGTAATTCTACAGATCGCGCACGTCACGCGGCCGCGTTGTCCACGCGTTCGCGTCACTCAGCGTTATTCGTACCACGCGTGCGCATCGTCCACGCACTCGCGTCGTTCGTGCAGCTTCCAATCCGCGCGGTCACATCAGGCACGCGAGCGCGTCACAGTGATTTCTTCCATTTCGTGCGGTTGCGTGAGCCATGCGCCCGTGTGACTTCTTGCTGGTCATCTCCTCAATTCCTTGTGTTCCTTCCACTTTTGCACACTTCCTCTTCATTCCTTACGCCATTCCTGCCCTATGAAGCCTGAAACACTTAACACACAGATCACGACATCGAATGGTATGAAGGAAAATAAAAATATACAACTAAAAGGTCTTAAGGAAGCAAGTTTTCAATCATAGAATATTTTTAGGAAGGAATTGTAAATACATGCAAATCATATGAATAAGTGAGCGAAGACTTGATAAAACCACACAATTGAACACAATACGAATCTTAAAATAGCGGTTTATCAACATCCCCACACTTAAACATTGGCATGTCCTCATGCTAAGTTGAAGGAGATAAATATGAATGAATAGGGACATGTAAGACTCATGCAATGCAATGCAACCTATATACATATGAATACAACTATATGATTTTGTCTATATGATTAAAAATAGATAAGTTCTCTAAGATAAAATATGAGGCAGATTTCACTGATTCAAATCATATGGTAAAAGCGGGTAAATTTGTAGGAAGATAGCTCGTGAAAGCAGGGAACACAGGATCGAGCATTGAACCCTTACTGTTGGTGCGTGTGGACTCTAATCATCTCTAGTATATGGGGTAATCACTCTATCCTTCTCTAATCATGCTTTCAAAAATTTTGTTTTTCACCTAGTCAATCAACAATTTTAAAGTGCCAATGCAAACATCATGAGATCTTTTCACGGTTGTAATGGGACTAAGGTAAGGTGAGGGTACACATATGGCTAAGTGAGCTTATACATTGAATCTTTAATTAACCTAGGCTCCCACCTAACATACATATACTCTATATAATTTCAACATTCATCTTAGCTACCCAAAATCTCCTTTTCACATTCCATACTCATGGATCAACCTTTATTTTAATTTTATCACATGTGCATTGATTATGAAACTCTGACTTGTCATTGGGGTAATTTTGTTCCCTTATTCACTAAAATAAAGAAATTTTTTTTGTAGCTTATCAATGCACGTAGATTTGTAATCTTTCTTTTATGGTTTCACATGAATAGGTGATGAGCGGATAATTTATACGCTTTTTGGCATTGTTTTTAGGTAGTTTTTAGTAAGTTCAAGCTATTTTTAGGGATGTTTTCATTAGTTTTTATGTTAAATTCACATTTCTGGACTTTACTATGCGTTTGTGTGTTTTTCTGTGATTTCAGGTAAATTCTGGCTAAAATTGAGGGACTTGAGCAAAACTCTGAAAAAGGCTAACAAAAGGACTGCTGATGATGTTGGAATCTGACCTCGCTGCACTCGAAATGAATTTTCTGGTGTTATAGAACTCCAATTGGCGCGCTCTCAACGGCGTTGGAAAGTAGACATCCAGAGCTTTCCAGAAATATATAATAGTCCATACTTTATTCGGAAATTGACGATGTAACTTGGCGTTGAACGCCAAGTACATGCTGCTGTCTGGAGTTAAACGCCAGAAAAATGTCATGATCCGGAGTTGAACGCCCAAAACACGTTATAACTTGGAGTTCAACTCCAAGAGAAGCCTCAGCTCGTGGGTAGATCAAGCTCAGCCCAAGCATACACCAAGTGGGCCCCGGAAGTGAATTTATGCATCAAATACTTACTCATGTAAACCCTAGTAGCTAGTCTAGTATAAATAGGATAAGTTACTATTGTATTGGACATCTTTGGTCTCAGTTTTGTTTTATTCTTCATCTTAGGAGGCTATTGATCACATTCAGGGGGCTGGCCATTCGGCCATGCCTGAACCTTTTACTTATGTATTTTCAACAGTGGAGTTTCTGCACACCATAGATTAAGGGTGTGGAGCTCTGCTGTACCTCAAGTTTCAATACAATTATTATTACTTTCTATTCAATTCTCTTCTATCCTTATTCCAAGATATATGTTACACTTAACTTTGATGAATGTGATGATCCGTGACACTCATCATCATTCTCACCTATGAACGCGCGTGATTGACAACCACTCCCGTTCTACCTTAGGCCGGGCGCATATCTCTTTGATTCCCCAACAGAATCTTCGTGGTATAAGCTAGATAGATGGCGGCATTCATGAGGATCCGGAAAGTCTAAACCTTGTCTATGGTATTCCGAGTAGGATTCTGGGATTGAATGACTGTGACGAGCTTCAAACTCCTGAAGGCTGGGCGTGATGACAAGCACAAAAGAATCAAGGGATTCTATTCCAACCTGATTGAGAACCGACAGATGATTAGCCGTGCTGTGACAGAGCATAGGAATGTTTTCACTAAGAGGATGGGATGTAGCCGTTGACAACGGTGATGCCCTACATACAGCTTGCCATGGAAGGGAGTAGGAAGGATTGGATGAATGTAATAAGAAAATAGAGATATGAGAGGAGCACAGCATCTCCACACACTTATCTGAAATTCCCACCATTGCTGTGGGATCGACCCTTACTCACGTAAGGTATTACTTGGATGACTCAGTACACTTGCTGGTTAAGTTGAACAGAGTTGTGAAAAGAAAGTGCTGAGTTAGTCTTTTTGGCACATGCCAAAGAGCCATTATTGTTGATCACAATTTCGTCCACCAAGTTTTTGGCGCCGTTGCCGGGGATTGTTCGAGTATGGACAACTGACGGTTCATCTTGTTGCTCAGATTAGGTAATTTTCTTTTCAAAAGTTTTTTCAAAATTTTTCTTTTCTTTTTTTCGTTTTTTTTCAAAAATATTTTCGAAAAAAATTTATAAAAATAAAAAAAAATTTTAGAAAATCATAAAAATCAAAAATATTTTGTGTGTCTTGTTTGAGTCTTGAGTCAATTTTTAAGTTTGGTGTCAATTGCATGCTTTAAAAATTTTTCTTGCATTTTTCGAAAATTTCATGCATTCATAGTGTTCTTCATGATCTTCAAGATGTTCTTGACAAGTCTTCTTGTTTGATCTTGATGTTTTCTTGTTTTGTGTTGTTTGTTGTTTTTCATATGCATTTTTTGTTTGTTAGAGTCCATGCATTAAAGATTTCTAAGTTTGGTGTCTTGCATGTTTTCTTTGCATAAAAAATTTTTCAAAATTATGTTCTTGATGTTCATCATGATCTTCAAAGTGTTCTTGGTGTTCATCTTGACATTCATAGTGTTCTTGCATGCATATTGTGTTTTGATCCAAAATTTTCATGTTTTGGGTCATGATTGTGTTTTTCTCTCTCATCTTAAAAATTTCAAAAATAAAAAAAAATATCTTTTCCTTAATTTTCTCATAATTTTCGAAATTTTGGGTTGACTTGGTCAAAAAAATTTTTAAAATTAGTTGTTTCTTACAAGTCAAATCAAAATTTCAATTTTAAAAATCTTATCTTTTCAAAATCTTTTTCAAAAATTATATCTTTTTCATTTTTTCCTCTTTTTCGAAAATTTCAAAAAAATCTTTTTCAAAATATTTTCAAAATCTTTTCCTTATCTTTATATCAAATTTTTGAAAACTCGCTAACAATTAATGTGATTGATTCAAAAATTTGAAGTTTGTTACTTTCTTGTTAAGAAAGGTTCAATCTTTAAGTTCTAGAATCTTATCTTGAAGTTTCTTGTTGGTGAAGTAAGTAATTTTAAATTTAAAAATTAAATCTTTCTATCTTTTATCTTATCTTTTTCAAAAATTTTATCTTTTTCAAAATTTGATTTCAAAATATCTTATCTAACTTCTTATCTTCTTATCTTTTTCAAATTTGATTTTAATATCTTTTTCAATCAACTAACTAACTTTTTGTTTGTTTCTTATCTTTTTCAAAACCACCTAAACTATTTTTCCCTCTCTAATTTTCGAAAATACTTCTCTCTTTTTCAAAAATTCTTTTTAATTGTTTTAAATTTTAATTTTAATCTTATCTTATCTCTAATTTTTGAAAATTACTAACCCCTTTTTCAAAATTATTTTCGAAATTCTCCCCTTCTTTTCTTATTCTATTTATTTATTCAATTACTAACACTTCTCTTCACCTCTCTCCACCAAATATCCAAATCCCCTTTTCTACTTTCTTCCCCCCTTTCTTCTTCTACTAACATAAAGGAATCTCTATACTGTGACATAGAGGATTCCTCTTCTTTTCTTGTTTTCTTCTCTTTCATATGAGCAGGAACAAGGAAAAAGGCACTCTTGTTGAAATTGATCCAGAACCTGAAAGGACTCTGAAGATAAAATTAAGAGAAGCTAAATTACAACAATCTAAAGGTAACCTTTCAAAAATATTAGAACAAGAGAAGGAGATGGCAGCCGAAAATAATAATAATGCAAGGAGAATGCTTGGTGACTTCACAAAGCCAACGTCCAAGTTTGATGGAAGAAGCATCTCCATTCCTGCCATTGGAGCCAACAACTTTGAGCTGAAACCTCAGCTAGTTGCCTTAATGCAACAAAACTGCAAGTTTTATGGACTTCCATCTGAAGATCCTTATTAGTTTTTAACTGAGTTCTTGCAGATCTGTGAGACTGTAAAGACGAATGGAGTTGATCCTGAAGTCTACAGAATCATGCTTTTCCCTTTTGCTGTAAGAGACAGAGCTAGAATATGGTTGGATTCACAACCCAAGGATAGCCTGGACTCCTAGGATAAGCTAGTCACTGCCTTCTTGGATAAATTCTTTCCTCCTCAAAAGCTGAGCAAGTTGAGAGTGGATGTTCAAACCTTCAAACAAAAAGATGGTGAATCCCTCTATGAAGCATGGGAAAGATACAAGCAGCTGACCAAAAGATGTCCATCTGACATGTTTTCAGAATGGACCATATTAGATATATTTTATCATGGTTTAAGTGAATTTTCGAAAATGTCATTGGACCATTCTGCAGGTGGATCTATTCACCTAAAGAAAATGCCTAAAGAGGCTCAAGAACTCATTGATATGGTTGCAAACAACCAATTCATGTACACTTCTGAGAGGAATTCCGTGAATAATGGGATACCTCAGAAGAAAGGAGTTCTTGAAATTGATGCTCTGAATGCCATATTGGCTCAGAACAAAGTGTTGACTCAACAAGTCAACATGATCTCTCAAAGTCTGAATGGATGGCAACATGCATCCAACAGTACTAAAGAGGCAGCTTCTGAAGAAGCTTATGATCCTGAGAACCCTGCCATGATAGAGGTTAATTACATGGGTGAACCTTATGGAAACACCTATAACTCATCATGGAAAAATCATCCAAATTTCTCATGGAAGGATCAACAAAAGCCTCAACAAGGCTTTAACAATGGTGGATGCAATAGGCTGAGCAATAGCAAGCCATATCCATCATCTTCTCAGCAACAGACAGAGAATTCTGAACAAAACATTTCTAATTTAGCCAATTTAGTCTCTGATCTGTCAAAGGCCACTTTCAGTTTCATGAATGAAACAAGATCCTCCATGAGAAATCTAGAGGCACAAGTGGGCCAGCTGAGTAAGAAAGTCATTGAAACTCCTCCCAGTATTCTCCCAAGCAATACAGAAGAGAATCCAAAAGGAGAGTGCAAGGCCATTGATGTGATCAATGTGGCCGAATGCACAAGGGAGGAGGAGGACAAAAATCCTAGTGAGGAAGACCTCCTAGGACGTCCTTCAAGCAAGAAGGAGTTTCCTATTAAGGATCAAAAGGAATTTGAGGCTCATACAGAGACCATAGAGATTCCACTAAATCTCCTTCTGCCATTCATGAGCTCTGAAGACTATTCTTCCTCTGAAGAGGATGAAGATGTGACTGAAGAGCAAGTTGCTCAATATTTAGGAGCTATCATGAAGCTGAATGCCAAGTTGTTTGGCAATGAGACTTGGGAAAGTGAACCTCCCTTGCTCATTAATGACCTAGATACCTGGATTCAGCAAACTCTACCTCAAAAAAAAACAAGATCCTGGCAAGTTCTTAATACCTTGTACCATAGGCACCATGACCTTTGAAAAGGCTCTATGTGATCTGGGGTCAGGGATAAATCTTATGCCACTCTCTGTAATGGAGAAGCTGGGAATCATTGAGGTACAACCTGCCTTGTTCTCATTACAATTGGCAGACAAGTCATTGAGACAAGCTTATGGAATAGTGGAGGACGTGTTAGTAAAGGTTGAAGGCCTTTACATCCCTGCTGATTTCATAATCTTAGACACTAGGAAGGAACAGGATGAATGCATCATCCTTGGAAGACCTTTCCTGGCCACAGCAGAAGCTGTGATAGATATCAATAGAGGTGAATTAGTCCTTCAATTGAATGGGGACTACTGGTGCACGAAATTGTGATCATCAATGGCGCCATCAACATGGTACGCACAATTGCAATCTCACTTCTTTATCACAACTTTGCACAACTAACCAGCAAGTGTACTAGGTCGTCCAAGTATTAAACCTTACGCGAGTAAGGGTCGATCCCACAGAGATTATTGGTATGAAGCAAGCTATGGTCACCTTGTAAATCTTAGTCAGGCAAACTCAAATGGTTATGAATGATGAATAAAACATAAAGATAAAGATAGAGATACTTATGTAATTCATTGGTAAGAATTTCAGATAAGCGTATGAAGATGCTTGTCCCTTCCGTCTCTCTGCTTTCCTACTGTCTTCATCCAATCCTTCTTACTCCTTTCCATGGCAAGCTTATGCAAGGGTTTCACCGTTGTCAGTGGCTACCTCCCATCCTCTCAGTGGAAATGTTCAACGCACCCTGTCACGGCACAGCTATCCATCTGTCGGTTCTCAATCAGGCCGGAATAGAATCCAGTGATTCTTTTGCGTCTGTCACTAACGCCCCGCCCTCAGGAGTTTGAAACTCGTCACAGTCATTCAATCATTGAATCCTACTCAGAATACCACAGACAAGGTTTAGACCTTCCGGATTCTCTTGAATGCCGCCATCAGTTCTAGCCTATACCACGAAGACTCTGATCTCACGGAATGGCTGGCTCGGTTGTCAGGCGAGCGCTCGGTTGTCAGGCGATCAACCATGCATCGTGTATCAGGAATCCAAGAGATATCCACCTAATCTAAGGTAGAACGGAGGTGGTTGTCAGGCACACGTTCATAGGTGAGAATGATGATGAGTGTCACGGATCATCACATTCATCAAGTTGAAGAACAAGTGGTATCTTAGAACAAGAACAAGCGGAATTGAATAGAAGAACAATAGTAATTGCATTAATACTCGAGGTACAGCAGAGCTCCACACCTTAATCTATGGTGTGTAGAAACTCCACCGTTGAAAATACATAAGTGATAATAGTGATCATTGGCTTCGGCCCCAGAGAGGGAACCAGAAGAGCCAAGATGAAAATACAATAGTATAATGTCCTACTTATAGAAAACTAGTAGCCTAGGGTTTACAGAGATCAGTAAATGACATAAAAATCCACTTCCAGGCCCACTTGGTGTGTGCTTGGGCTGAGCATTGAAGTATTTTCGTGTAGAGACTTCTCTTGGAGTTAAACGCCAGCTTTTATGCCAGCTTGGGCGTTTAACTCCCATTCTTGTGCCAGTTCCGGCGTTTAACGTTGGGAATTCTGAGGGTGACTTTGAACGCCGGTTTGGGCCATCAAATCTTGGGCAAAGTATGAACTATCATATATTGCTGGAAAGCCCAGGATGTCTACTTTCCAACGCCGTTGAGAGCGCGCCAATTGGGCTTTTATAGCTCCAGAAAATCCACTTCGAGTGCAGGGAGGTTAGAATCCAACAGCATCTGCAGTCCTTTTTAGTCTCTGAATCAGTGAATTTTTGCTCAGGTCCCTCAATTTCAGCCAGAAAATACCTGAAATCACAGAAAAACACACAAACTCATAGTAAAGTTCAGAAAAGTGATTTTTAACTAAAAACTAATAAAAATATACTAAAAACTAACTAGATCATACTAAAAACATACTAAAAACAATGCCAAAAAGCGTACAAATTATCCGCTCATCACAACACCAAACTTAAATTGTTGCTTGTCCTCAAGCAACTGAAAATCAAATAAGATAAAAAGAAGAGAATATGCAATGAATTCCAAAAACATCTATGAAGATCAGTATTAATTAGATGAGCGGGACTTTTAGCTTTTTGCCTCTGAACAGTTTTGGCATCTCACTCTATCCTTTGAGATTTAGAATGATTGGCTTCTTTAGGAACTCAGAATCCAGATAGTGTCATTGATTCTCCTAGTTAAGTATGATGATTCTTGAACACAGCTACTTATTGAGTCTTGGCCGTGGCCCAAAGCACTCTGTCTTCCAGTATTACCACCGGATACATACATGCCACAGACACATAATTGGGTGAACCTTTTCAGATTGTGACTCAGCTTTGCTAAAGTCCCCAATTAGAGGTGTCCAGGGTTCTTAAGCACACTCATTTTGCCTTGGATCACAACTTTATTTCTTTCTTTTTCTTACTTTTTTTCGAATTTTTTTTCGTTTTTCTCCTTCTCTTTTTTTGTATTCACTACTTTTTCTTGCTTCAAGAATCATTTTTATGATTTTTCAGATCCTCAGTAACATGTCTCCTTTTTCATCATTCTTTCAAGAGCCAACATTCATGAACCACAAATTCAAAAGACATATGCACTGTTTAAGCATACATTCAGAAAACAAAAGTATTGCCACCACATCAAAATAATTAAACTGTTATAAAATTCAAAATTCATGCAATTCTTCTCTTTTTCAATTAAGAACATTTTTCATTCAAGAGAGGTGATGGATTCATAGGACATTCATAACTTTAAGGCATAGACACTAAGACATTAATGATCACAAGACACAAACATAGATAAACATAAGCACTAAAATTCGAAAAACAGAAAATAAAGAACAAGGAAATTAAATAACGGGTCCCCCTTAGTGATGGCGGCTTGTTCTTCCTCTTGAAGATCCTATGGAGTGCTTGAGCTCCTCAATGTCTCTTCCTTGTCTTTGTTGCTCCTCTCTCATGATTCTTTGATCTTCTCTAATTTCATGGAGGAGGATGGAATGTTCTTGGTGCTCCACCCTTAGTTGTCCCATGTTGGAACTCAATTCTCCTAGGGAGGTGTTTAGTTACTCCCAATAGTTTTGTGGAGGAAAGTGCATCCCTTGAGGCATCTCAGGGACTTGATGATGAGAGGGGTCTCTTGTTTGCTCCATCCTCTTCTTAGTGATGGGCTTGTCCTCATCAATGGGGATGTCTCCCTCTATGTCAACTCCAACTGAATAACAGAGGTGACAAATGAGATAAGGAAAGGCTAACCTTGCCAAGGTAGAGGACTTGTCTGCCACCTTATAAAGTTCTTGGGATATAACCTCATGAACTTCTATTTCTTCTCCAATCATGATGCTATGAATCATGATAGCCCGGTCTATAGTAACTTCGGACCGGTTGCTAGTGGGAATGATTGAGCGTTGGATAAACTCCAACCATCCTCTAGCCACGGGCTTGAGGTCATGCCTTCTCAATTGAACCGGCTTTCCTCTTAAATCTCTCTTCCATTGGGCGCCCTCTTCATAGATGACTGTGAGGACTTGGTCCAACCTTTGATCAAAGTTGACCCTTCTAGTGTAAGGATGTTCATCTCCTTGCATCATAGGCAAGTTGAATGCCAACCTTACATTTTCCGGACTAAAATCCAAGTATTTCCCCCGAACCATAGTAAGCCAATTCTTTGGATCCGGGTTCACACTTTGATCATGGTTCTTGGTGATCCATGCATTGGCATAGAACTCTTGAACCATTAAGATTCCGACTTGTTGAATAGGGTTGGTAAGAACTTCCCAACCTCTTCTTCGGATCTCATGTCGGATCTCCGGATATTCACTCTTTTTGAGTGAAAAAGGGACCTCGGGGATCACCTTCTTCAAGGCCACAACTTCATAGAAGTGGTTGGTGCACGAAATTGTGATCTCTTCTTTTCACAACTCAAATAATCCCCGGTAATGAATCCAAAAACTTGGTATTCAATACCATGGCATAAACACAACTTCGCACAACTAACCAGCAAGTGTACTGGGTCGTCCAAGTAATAAACCTTACGCGAGTAAGGGTCGATCCCACAGAGATTGTTGGTATGAAGTAAGCTATGGTCACCTTGTAAATCTCAGTCAGGCAAACTCAAATGGATATGAATGATATACGAATAAAACATAAAGATAAAGATAGAGATACTTATGTAATTCATTGGTAGGAATTTCAGATAAGCGTATGAAGATGCTGTCCCTTCCGTCTCTCTGCTTTCGTACTGCCTTCATCCAATCCTTCTTACTCCTTTCCATGGCAAGCTTAAGCAAGGGTTTCACCGTTGTCAGTGGCTACCTCCCATCCTCTCAGTGGAAATGTTCAACGCACCCTGTCACGGCACGGCTATCCATCTGTCGGTTCTCGATCAGACCGGAATAGAATCCAGTGATTCTTTTGCGTCTGTCACTAACGCCCCGCCTTCAGGAGTTTGAAGCACGTCACAGTTATTCAATCATTGAATCCAACTCAGAATACCACAGACAAGGTTAGACCTTCCAGATTCTCTTGAATGCCGCCATCAGTTCTAGCCTATACCACGAAGACTCTGATCTCACGGAATGGCTGGCTCGTTTGTCAGGCGAGCACTCGGTTGTCAGGCGATCAACCATGCATCGTGTATCAGGACTCCAAGAGATATCCACCCAATCTAAGGTAGAACGGAGGTGGTTGTCAGTCACACGTTCATACGTGAGAATGATGATGAGTGTCACGGATCATCACATTCATCAAGTTGAAGAACAAGTGGTATCTTAGAACAAGAACAAGCGGAATTGAATAGAAGAACAATACTAATTGCATTAATACTCGAGGTACAGCAGAGCTCCACACCTTAATCTATGGTGTGTAGAAACTCCACCGTTGAAAATACATAAGTGATAAAAGTGATCATTGGTTTCGGCCCCAGAGAGGGAACCAGAAGAACCGAGATGAAAATACAATAGTAAAAGATCCTACTTATAGAGAACTAGTAGCCTAGGGTTTACAGAGATGAGTAAATGACATAAAAATCCATTTCCGGGCCCACGTGGTGTGTGCTTGGGCTGAGCAATGAAGCATTTTCGTGTAGAGACTCTTCTTGGAGTTAAACGCCAGCTTTTATGCCAGTTTGGGCGTTTAACTCCCATTTTGGTGCCAGTTCCGGCGTTTAACGCTGGAATTTCTAAGGGTGACTTTGAACGCCGGTTTGGGCCATCAAATCTTGGGCAAAGTATGAACTATCATATATTGCTGGAAAGCCCAGGATGTCTACTTTCCAACGCCGTTGAGAGCGCGCCAACTGGGCTTCTGTAGCTCCAGAAAATCCACTTAGAGTGCAGGAAGGTCAGAATCCAACAGCATCTGCAGTCCTTTTCAGTCTCTGAATCAGATTTTTGCTCAGGTCCCTCAATTTCAGCCAGAAAATACCTGAAATCACAGAAAAACACACAAACTCATAGTAAAGTCCAGAAAAGTGAATTTTAACTAAAAACTAATAAAAATATACTAAAAACTAACTAGATCATACTAAAAACAATGCCAAAAAGCGTACAAATTATCCGCTCATCAGTGGTCTTGATGCACCCTTGAGATGAATCTCTCCATCTCCCATGACTCGGAGGTGGAAGCTTTTGCCTTCCCTTTCCTCTTTCTAGAGGTTTCTCCGGCCTTGGATGCCATAAATGGTTATGGAAAAACAAAAAGCAATGCTTTTACCACACCAAACTTAAAAGGTTTGCTCGTCCTCGAGCAAAAGAAGAAAGAAGAGAGTAGAAGAAGAAGAAATGAAGGAGATGGAGGGGGCTATGTGGTTCGGCCAAAAGGGAAAGAAGTAGTGTTTAGGTTGTGTGAAAATGAAGGAGTGAAGATGGGTTTATATAGGAGTGGGGAGAGGGGTAGGGTTCGGTCATGTGAGGGTGGGTTTGGGTGGGAAAGTGGTTTGAATTTGAATGGTGAGGTAGGTGGGGTTTTATGAAGGATGGATGTGAGTGGTGAAGAGAAAGATGGGATTTGATAGGTGAAGGGTTTTTGGGGAAGAGGTGTTGAGGTGATTGGTGAATGGGTGAAGAAGAGAGAGAGTGGTGGGGTAGGTGGGGATCCTGTGGGGTCCACAGATCCTGAGGTGTCAAGGAAAAGTCATCCCTGCACCAAGTGGCAACCAAAATTGCTCTTTGTGCCAAATCTGGCGTTAAACGCCGGGCCGGGCTGGTGCCCCTTTCTGGCGTTTAACGCCAAGTTCTTGCCCTTTACTGGCGTTTAACGCCAGTCTGGTGCCCCTTTCTGGCGTTAAACGCCCAGAATGGTGCCAGACTGGGCGTTAAACGCCCATCTGCTAGCCTTACTGGCGTTTAAACGCCAGCAGGTTCTTCCTCCAGGGTGTGCTATTTTTCTTTCTATTTTTCATTCTGTTTTTGCTTTTTCAATTGATTTTGTGACTTCTCATGATCATCAACCTACAAAAAACATAAAATAACAAAGGAAAATAGATAAAATATAACATTGGGTTGCCTCCCAACAAGCGCTTCTTTAATGTCAGTAGCTTGACAGTGGGCTCTCATGGAGCCTCAGAAATGCTCAGAGCAATGTTGGAACCTCCCAACACCAAACTTAGAGTTTGAATGTGGGGGTTCAACACCAAACTTAGAAGTTGGTTGTGGCCTCCCAACACCAAACTTAGAGTTTGACTGTGGGCTCTGTTTGGCTCTGTTTTGAGAGAAGCTCTTCATGCTTCCTCTCCATGATGACAGAGGGATATCCTTGAACCTTAAACACAAAGGATTCTTCATTCACTTGAAT
Organism: Arachis hypogaea; assembly: GCF_003086295.3. NCBI lineage: Eukaryota > Viridiplantae > Streptophyta > Magnoliopsida > Fabales > Fabaceae > Arachis > Arachis hypogaea. The sequence continues at coordinate 66,430,964 of NC_092040.1, read as the reverse complement.
GATCAATTCTCCTCTATCAACATCAATCACAACCCTTTGCTATGGCTAGGAAGGGTCTGCCAAGGATGATGGATTCATCCATGCACTTCCCAGTCTCTAGGACTATGAAATCAGCAGGGATGTAATGGTCTTCAACCTTTACCAGATCATCCTCTACAAGTCCATAGGCTTGTTTTCTTGAATTGTCTGCCATCTCTAGTGAGATTTTTGCAGCTTGCACCTCAAAGATCCCTAGCTTCTCCATTACAGAGAGAGGCATGAGGTTTACACTTGACCCTAGGTCACACAAGGCCTTCTTGAAGGTCATGGTGCCTATGGTGCAAGGTATTGAAAACTTCCCGGGATCCTGTCTCTTTTGAGGTAATTTCTGCCTAGACAAGTCATCCAATTCTTTGGTGAGCAAAGGGGGTTCATCCTCCCAAGTCTCATTTCCAAATAACTTGTCATTTAGCTTCATGATTGCTCCAAGGTATTTAGCAACTTGCTCTTCAGTGACATACTCATCCTCTTCAGAGGAAGAATACTCATCAGAGCTCATAAATGGCAGAAGTAAGTCCAATGGAATCTCTATGGTCTCATTTTGAGCCTCAGATTCCCATGGTTCCTCATTAGGGAACGCATTGGAGGCCAGTGGACGTCCATTGAGGTCTTCCTCAGTGGTGTTCACTGCCTCTTCCTCCTCTCCAAATTCGGCCATGTTGATGGCTTTGCACTCTCCTTTTGGATTTTCTTCTGTATTGCTTGGAAGAGTACTAGGAGGGAGTTCAGTAATTTTCTTACTCAGCTAACCCACTTGTCCCTCCAAGTTTCTAATGGAGGACCTTGTTTCAGTCATGAAACTTTGAGTGGTTTTGATCAGATCAGAGACCATGGTTACTAAGTCAGAGGTGTTCTGCTTAGGACTCTCTGTCTGTTGCTGAGAAGATGATGGAAAAGGCTTGCCACTGCTAAACCTGTTTCTTCCACCATTATTATTGTTGAAACCTTGTTGAGGTCTCTGTTGATCCTTCCATGAAAGATTTGGATGATTTCTCCATGAAGGATTGTAGGTGTTTCCATAGGGTTCTCCCATGTAATTCACCTCTTCCATTGAAGGGTTCTCAGGATCATAAGCTTCTTCCTCAGATGAAGCTTCCTTAGTACTGCTTGGTGCATTTTGCATTCCAGACAGACTTTGAGAAATCATATTGACTTGTTGAGTCAATATTTTGTTCTAAGCCAATATGGCATTCAGAGTATCAATCTCAAGAACTCCTTTCTTCTGATTAGTCCCATTGTTCACAGGATTCCTTTCAGAAGTGTACATGAATTGGTTATTTGCAACCATTTCAATCAGCTCTTGAGCTTCTGTAGGCGTCTTCTTCAGATGAAGAGATCCTCCAGCAGAGCTATCCAAAGACATTTTGGATAGTTCAGAGAGACCATCATAGAAAATACCTATGATGCTCCATTCAGAAAGCATATCAGTGGGACACTTTCTGATTAATTTTTTGTATCTTTCCCAAGCTTCATAGAGGGATTCTCCTTCCTTCTGTCTGAAGGTTTGGACTTCCACTCTAAGCTTACTCAATTTTTGAGGTGGAAAGAACTTTGCCAAGAAGGCATTGACTAGCTTTTCCCAAGAGTTCAGGCTTTCTTTAGGTTGTGAGTCCAACCATGTCCTAGCTCTGTCTCTTATAGCAAAAGGGAATAGCATAAGTCTGTAGACCTCAGGGTCAACCTCATTAGTCTTGACAGTGTCACAGATTTGCAAGAACTCAGCTAAGAACTGATGAGGATCTTCCAATGGAAGTCCATGGAACTTGCAATTCTGTTGTATTAGAGAAACTAATTGAGGCTTAAGCTCAAAGTTGTTTGCTCCAATGGCAGGGATAGAGATGCTTCTCCCATAAAAGTCGGGAATAGGTGCAGTAAAGTCACCCAGCACCTTCCTTGCATTGTTGGCATTGTTGTTGTTTTCGGCTGCCATGGGTTCTTCTTCTTTGAAGATTTCTGTTAGGTCCTCTACAGAGATTTGTGCCTTAGCTTCTCTTAGCTTTCGCTTCAAGGTCCTTTCAGGTTCAGGGTCAGCCTCAACAAGAATGCTTTTGTCTTTGCTCCTGCTCATAAGAAAGAGAAGAGAACAAGAAAATGTGGAATCCTCTATGTCACAGTATAGAGATTTCTTGAGGTGTCAGAGGAAAAGAAAAATAGAAGGCAGAAGTAGAAAATTCGAACTTATCAAAGAAGATGGAGTTCGGATTTGTGCATTAAAGAATAGTGTTAGTCCATAAATAGAAGGATGTGAGAAGAGGGGAAGTAATTTTCGAAAAGATTAAAAAGATTTTAAAAACATTTTGAAAAACTTTAATTGATCTTCGAAAATAAGAGTGGAAAAGAAATCAAGTGATTTTTGAAAAAGATTTTATTGAAAACTATTTTGAAAAAGATGTGATTGAGAAGATATGATTTGAAAAACATTTTAAAAAGATCTGATTTTGAAAATTAATGACTTGGCTATCAAGAAAAGATATGATTCAAACATTAAACCTTTCTCAACAGAAAAGGTAACATACTTGATATGTTGAATCAAATCATTAATTGATAGCAAGTATCCTTAAAAATAGAAAGAAATTGATTTTGAAGAAGATTAGATTGAAAAGATTTGATTTGAAAAGATTTTGAAAACTAAAAAAAAAATTTTGATTTGAAAACAAAATCTTCCCTCTTGTGCCATCCTGGCGTTAAACGCCCAGAATGGTGCACATTCTGGCATTTAACGCCCAAACTACTACCCTTTTGGGCGTTAAACGCCCAGCCAGGCACCCTGGCTGGCGTTTAAACGCCAGTTTGCCCTTCTTCACTGGGCGTTTTGAACGCCCAGCTTTTTCTGTGCAATTCCTCTGCTGTATGTTCTGAATCTTCAATTCTCTGTATTATTGACTTGAAAAGACACAAATTAAAAATATTTTTGGATTTTTAAAGAACAATCAAAATGCAACTAAAAGCAAATAACAATGCATGCAAGACACCAAACTTAGCAGTTTGTATACTACTGACACTAACAAAATGAGAATGCATATGAGACACATAAAACACTCAAGTCAAGAGAATTTTAAAAATCAGAGCAATATAACCATCAAGAACAACTTGAAGATTGATGAAGACACATGCATGAATGCAAAAAGAACAAAAACATGCAATTGACACCACTTAACATGAAACACTAGACTCAAACAAGAAATTTTTTTTGGATTTTATGATTTTGTAATTTTTTTGGTTTTTTTCGAAAATTAAGTGGAAAAGAAAATAAAGATATCAAAATTCTTAATGAGAATTCCAGGAATCATGCAATGTTTAGTCTAAGACTCCGGTCCAGGAATTAGACATGGCTTCACAGCCAGCCAAGCTTTCAAAGAAAGCTTCGGTCCAAAACACTAGACATGGCCAATGGCCAGCCAAGCCTTAGCAGATCACTGCTCCAACAGCAAGATTGATAGAAATCAACATGCTCTTGTGATGATAAGTTGAAACCTCGGTCCAATGAAATTAGACATGGCTTCACAGCCAGCCAGACTTCAATAGATCATCATGAAACTCTATAATTCATTCTTAAGAATTCTGAAGAAAAAAAATACCTAATCTAAGCAACAAGATGAACCGTCAGTTGTCCATACTCGAACAATCCCCGGCAACGGCGCCAAAAACATGGTGCACGAAATTGTGATCATCAATGGCGCCATCAACATGGTACGCACAATTGCAATCTAACTTCTTTATCACAACTTCACACAACTAACCAGCAAGTGTACTGGGTCGTCCAAGTAATAAACCTTACACGAGTATGAAGATAAAGATAAAGATGAATAAAATGGTTATGAATGATGAATAAAACATAAAGATAAAGATAGAGATACTTATGTAATTCATTGGTAGGAATTTCAGATAAGCGTATGAAGATGCTTGTCCCTTCCGTCTCTCTGCTTTTCTACTGTCTTCATCCAATCCTTCTTACTCCTTTCCATGGCAAGCTTATGCAAGGGTTTCACCGTTGTCAGTGGCTACCTCCCATCCTCTCAGTGGAAATGTTCAACGCACCCTGTCATGGCACGGCTATCCATCTGTCGATTCTCAATCAGGCCGGAATAGAATCCAGTGATTCTTTTGCGTCTGTCACTAACGCCCTGCCCTCAGGAGTTTGAAGCTCGTCACAGTCATTCAATCATTGAATCCTACTCAGAATACCACAGACAAGGTTTAGACCTTCCGGATTCTCTTGAATGCCGCCATCAGTTCTAGCCTATACCACGAAGACTCTGATCTCACGGAATGGCTGGCTCGGTTGTCAGGCGAGCGCTCGGTTGTCAGGCGATCAACCATGCATCGTGTATCAGGAATCCAATAGATATCCACCCAATCTAAGGTAGAACGGAGGTGGTTGTCAGTCACACGTTCATAGGTGAGAATGATGATGAGTGTCACGGATCATCACATTCATCAAGTTGAAGAACAAGTGGTATTTTAGAACAAGAACAAGCGGAATTGAATAGAAGAACAATAGTAATTGCATTAATACTCGAGGTACAGCAGAGCTCCACACCTTAATCTATGGTGTGTAGAAACTCCACCATTGAAAATACATAAGTGATAATAGTGATCATTGGCTTCGGCCCCAAAGAGGGAACCAGAAGAGCCAAGATGAAAATACAATAGTATAATGTCCTACTTATAGAAAACTAGTAGCCTAGGGTTTACAGAGATGAGTAAATGACATAAAAATCCACTTCCAGGCCCACTTGGTGTGTGCTTGGGCTGAGCATTAAAGCATTTTCGTGTAGAGACTTCTCTTGGAGTTAAACGCCAGCTTTTATGCCAGTTTGGGCGTTTAACTCCCATTCTTGTGCCAGTTCCGGCGTTTAACGCTGGGAATTCTGAGGGTGACTTTGAACGCCGGTTTGGGCCATCAAATCTTGGGCAAAGTATGGACTATCATATATTGCTGGAAAGCCCAGGATGTCTACTTTCCAACGCCATTGAGAGCGCGCCAATCGGGCTTCTGTAGCTCCAGAAAATCCACTTCGAGTGCAGGGAGGTCAGAATCCAACAGCATCTGCAGTCCTTTTTAGTCTCTGAATCGGTGAATTTTTGCTCAGGTCCCTCAATTTCAGCCAGAAAATACCTGAAATCACAGAAAAACACACAAACTCATAGTAAAGTCCAGAAAAGTGATTTTTAACTAAAAACTAATAAAAATATACTAAAAACTAACTAGATCATACTAAAAACATACTAAAAACAATGCCAAAAAGCGTACAAATTATCCGCTCATCACAACACCAAACTTAAATTGTTTCTTGTCCTCAAGCAACTGAAAATCAAATAAGATAAAAAGAAGAGAATATGCAATGAATTCAAAAAACATCTATGAAGATCAGTATTAATTAGATGAGCGGGACTTTTAGCTTTTTGCCTCTGAACAGTTTTGGCATCTCACTCTATCCTTTGAGATTCAGAATGATTGGCTTCTTTAGGAACTCAGAATCTAGATAGTGTCATTGATTCTCCTAGTTAAGTATGATGATTCTTGAACACAGCTACTTGTTGAGTCTTGGCCGTGGCCCAAAGCACTCTGTCTTCCAGTATTACCACCGGATACATACATGCCACAGACACATAATTGGGTGAACCTTTTCAGATTGTGACTTAGCTTTGCTAAAGTCCCCAATTAGAGGTGTCCAGGGTTCTTAAGCACACTCATTTTGCCTTGGATCACAACTTTATTTCTTTATTTTTCTTACTTTTTTTCGAATTTTTTTTCGTTTTTCTCCTTCTCTTTTTTTTGTATTCACTGCTTTTTCTTGCTACAAGAATCATTTTTATGATTTTTCAGATCCTCAGTAACATGTCTCTTTTTTCATCATTCTTTCAAGAGCCAACATTCATGAACCACAAATTCAAAATACATATGCACTGTTTAAGCATACATTCAGAAAACAAAAGTATTGCCACCACATCAAAATAATTAAACTGTTATAAAATTCAAAATTCATGCAATTTTTCTCTTTTTCAATTAAGAACATTTTTCATTCAAGAGAGGTGATGGATTCATAGGACATTCATAACTTTAAGGCATAGACACTAAGACACTAATGATCACAAGACACAAACATAGATAAACATAAGCACTAAAATTCGAAAAACAGAAAATAAAGAACAAGGAAATTAAAGAACGGGTCCACCTTAGTGATGGCGGCTTGTTCTTCCTCTTGAAGATCCTATGGAGTGCTTGAGCTCCTCAAAGAAGAAGGTGATCCCTGAGGTCCCTTTCAAGCTCAAGAAGAATGAGTATCCGGAGATCTGACATGAGATCCAAAGAAGAGGTTGGGAAGTCTTAACCAACCCCATGCAACAAGTCGGAATCTTAATGGTTCAAGAGTTCTATGCCAATGCATGGATCACTAGGAACCATGATCAAAGTATGAACCCGAATCCAAAGAATTATCTCACAATGGTTCGGGGGAAATACTTAGATTTTAGTCCGAAAAATGTGAGGTTGGCGTTTCACTTGCCTATGATGCAAGGAGATGAATGCCCCTACACTAGAAGGGTCAACTTTAATCAAAGGTTGGACCAAGTCCTAATAGACATATGTGTGGAAGGAGCCCAATGGAGAATAGACTCCAAAGGCAAGCCAGTTCAACTAAGAAGACTGGACCTCAAGCCTGTGGCTAGAGGATGGTTGGAGTTCATTCAACGCTCCATCATTCCCACTAGCAACCGATCTGAAGTTACTGTGGATCGGGCCATCATGATTCATAGCATCATGATTGGAGAGGAAGTAGAAGTTCATGAGGTCATCTCCAATGAACTCTACAAAATAGCTGACAAGTCCTCCACCATGGCAAGGCTAGCTTTTCCTCACCTTATTTGCCATCTATGTTACTCAGCTGGAGTTATCATAGAAGGAGACATCTCCATTGAAGAGGATAAGCCCATCACCAAGAAGAGGATGGAGCAAGCAAGAGAGACCCTTCACGGTTCTCAAGAGATGCATGAGGAAGCTCATCATCAACAAACCCCTGAGATGCCTCAAGGGATGCACTTTCCTCCTAACAACTATTGGGAGCAACTCAACACCTCTTTAGAAGATTTGAGCCACAATGTGGAACAATTAAGGGTGGAACATTATGAGCACTCCATCATTCTCCAAGAAATAAGAGAAGATCAAAAAGCAATGAGGGAGGAGCAACAAAGGCAAGGAAGGGACATAGAAGAGCTTAAGGACATTGTTGGTCCTTCAAGAAGAAGACGCCACTAAAGGTGGATTCATTCCTTGTTTTTATTTCTTTCTGTTTTCGAGTTTGAATATTGTGTTTATCTATGTTTTGTGTCTCTACTTCATGATCATTAGTATGTAGTAACTATGTCTTAAAGCTATGAATAAAATCCATTAATCCTTCACTTCTCTTAAATGAAAAATGTTTTAATTCAAAAGAACAAGAAATACATGAATTTTGAATTTATCCTTGAATTTAATTTAATTATATTGATGTGGTGACAATACTTTTTGTTTTCTGAATGAATGCTTGAACAGTGCATATTTTTGATCTTGTTGTTTATGAATGTTAAAACTGTTGGCTCTTGAAAGAATGATGAACAAAGAAAAATGTTATTGATGATCTGAAAAATCATGAAATTGATTCTTGAAGCAAGAAAAAGCAGTGAACAAGAAAAAGCTTGCGAAAAAAAATAAAAAGAAAAAAATGGCGAAAAAAATAGAAAGAAAAAGAAAAAGCAAGCAGAAAAAGCCAATAGCCCTTAAAACCAAAAGGCAAGGGTAAAAAGGATCCAAGGCTTTGAGCATCAATGGATAGGAGGGCCCAAGGAAATAAAATCCAGGCCTAAGCGGCTAAATCAAGTTGTCCCTAACCATGTGCTTGTGTCATGAAGGTCCAAGTGAAAGGCTTGAGACTGAGTGGTTAAAGTCGTGATCCAAAGCAAAAAGAGTGTACTTAAGAGCTCTGGACACCTCTAACTGGGGACTCTAGCAAAGCTGAGTCACAATCTGAAAAGGTTCACCCAGTCATGTGTCTGTGACATTTATGTATCCGGTGGTAATACTGGAAAACAAAATGCTTAGGGCCACAGCCAAGACTCATAAGTAGATGTGTTCAAGAATCAACATGCTTAACTAGGAAAGTCAATAACACTATCTGAAATTCTAAGTTCCTAGAGAAGCCAATCATTCTAAACTTCAAAGGAAAAAGTGAGATGCCAAAACTGTTCAGAAGCAAAAAGTTACAAGTCCCGCTCACCTAATTATAATTAATATTCATTGATATTTTGGAATTTATAGTATATTATCTTCTTTTTATCCTAATTGATTTTCAGTTGCTTGGGGACAAGCAACAATTTAAGTTTGGTGTTGTGATGAGCGGATAATTTATACGCTTTTTGGCATTGTTTTTAGGTAGTTTTTAGTAAGTTCAAGCTACTTTTAGGGATGTTTTCATTAGTTTTTATGTTAAATTCACATTTCTGGACTTTACTATGAGTTTGTGTGTTTTTCTATGATTTCAGGTAATTTTTGGCGGAAATTGAGGGACTTGAGCAAAACTCTGAAAAAGGCTAACAAAAGGACTGCTGATGTTGTTGGAATCTGACCTCCCTGCACTCGAAATAGACTTTCTAGAGCTACAGAACTCCAATTGGCGCGCTCTCAACGGCGTTGGAAAGTAGACATCCATAGCTTTCCAGCAATATATAATGGTTCATACTTTATTCGGAAATTGATGACGTAACTTGGCGTTGAACGCCAAGTACATGCTGCTATTTGGAGTTAAACGCCAGAAAAACGTCATGATCCGGAGTTGAACGCCCAAAACACGTTATAACTTGGAGTTCAACTCCAAGAGAAGCCTCAGCTCGTGGATAGATCAAGCTCAGCCCAAGCATACACCAAGTGGGCCCCGGAACTGAATTTATGCATCAAATACTTACTCTTGTAAACCCTAGTAGCTAGTCTAGTATAAATAGGATAAGTTACTATTGTATTAGACATCTTTGGTCTCAGTTTTGTTTTATTCTTCATCTTAGGAGGCTATTGATCACATTCAAGGGGCTGGCCATTCGGCCATGCCTGAACCTTTTACTTATGTATTTTCAACAGTGGAGTTTCTGCACACCATAGATTAAGGGTGTGGAGCTCTGCTGTACCTCAAGTTTCAATACAATTATTATTACTTTCTATTCAATTCTCTTCTATCCTTATTCCAAGATATATGTTACACTTAACTTTGATGAATGTGATGATCCGTGACACTCATCATCATTCTCACCTATGAACGCGCGTGACTGACAACCACTCCCGTTCTACCTTAGGCCGGGCGCATATCTCTTAGATTCCCCAACAGAATCTTCGTGGTATAAGCTAGATAGATGGCGGCATTCATGAGGATCCGGAAAGTCTAAACCTTGTCTATGGTATTCCGAGTAGGATTCTGGGATTGAATGACTGTGACGAGCTTCAAACTCCTGAAGGCTTGGCGTGATGACAAGCGCAAAAGAATCAAGGGATTCTATTCCAACCTGATTGAGAACCGACAGATGATTAGCCGTGCTGTGACAGAGCATAGGAACGTTTTTACTGAGAGGATGGGATGTAGCCATTGACAACGGTGATGCCCTACATACAGCTTGCCATGGAAGGGAGTAGGAAGGATTGGATGAATGTAATAAGAAAATAGAGATACGAGAGGAGCACAGCATCTCCACATACTTATCTGAAATTCCCACCATTGCTGTACATAAGTATTTCTATCCCTTTTTATTTTCTATTTATTTATTAATTTTCGAAACCCATAACCAATTAATCTGCCTAACTGAGATTTACAAGGTGACCATAGCTTGCTTCATACCAACAATCTCTGTGGGATCGACCCTTACTCACGTAAGGTATTACTTGGATGACCCAGTACACTTGCTGGTTAAGTTGAACGGAATTGTGAAAAGAAAGTGATGAGTTAGTCTTTTTGGCACATGCCAAAGAGCCATTATTGTTTATCACAATTTCGTCCACCAATAGGTACCCAAATTCCCTTTGTTTTATCATGACATATTCTCCTATTACCCTTTATTCCAACAATTTTTCCATACTCAGTTAACACACAATTTCTATCTTAAGCTAACCAAAGATTCAATTAGGATTTTCAATTGTTTTTCTGCTTAAGGCTAGTAATGTGGTAAAATATAGAACAAATGGGATTAAATACGGCTCAAAGTGGTTAACAAAGGTAATTAAAAGGGTCGGCTTATTTGGGATACGTGAGCTAAACAAACAATGGCATCAATCATATGCATGCACATAACACATTAACATTGGACATATAGGATAAAACAAAATTCAGATTACAATCATAGAGAAGTAAACACAAGAAAGAAAAATGTTTATGGTTAAATAGTATAACCATGTATTTAGGCTCAAAGTCTCACGGGTTGTGTGCTCTTTTAGCTCAAAAATCCTATTTCAACTTCAAATAAATTTAACATAAATGTTTTGATTTAAATTATTAAAATTTTTAAAAAATATATGGTCTTAAAAGAAACTTATTATCTTTTCAATCAGGTAGAACATGCATGCAATTAACCTACTACTATGCAATCTATTCTATTCTAAAGAAAAAGAAATTGGTGTTAGGGGGGAAGAATTACCTCCGGAAGTCAGGTACTAACCGACTTCCCCACACTTAAGGCTTTGCATCGTCCTCGGTGCCATCTGTCAGGAACAAGGGTGGACTGGTGGCAGTATCTCCACAGTCGGGACCGTCATAGCTCCCTGTGATGGTAAAAGAAGTGGAGTTCGGAGTGCCTGCATCCTCGTCAGGTCTGTGGTTGCCTGTGAGTAACTCCTTGAGGTATTTGAATCGACGGTGGTTGCGGCGCTCTCGTAGCTTCACTTTCGGGTCTTGCCGGTCCAACCTCTCAAGTATTTAATGCAGCAGCTGACTAGTAGAAGGTGAAATGTCTGCAGCATGTTCTGCGGACTGGTTGGTAGTGGCTAGTGGAGGCCTAAGATATCTTCCGTTAGGGATGTATTGATCATCCCGGGGAAGAATGGCTTTGGTGTCCCCAGCTCTGTAGGAGACTCCGGCTGTTGAGACAGGATCTGATACCAAGGCGGGGAAAGGTAGGTTGCCCGCGATTTGCACGTGTCCCATAGCATTCCGGATGTGTTTTGGTAGATTTAGAGGTTGGTCTGTGAGGATGCTCCATAGTAGAATGGCCATGTCTGCAGTGAAAGAGGACTCAAGAGTGCTCGGAAAGACGTAATGGGACAGAATCTGTGCCCATACGTGAGCCTCCAAGGTGAGTGCAGAAGCCGATATTCCCTTAGAACGGGAACGATGGTATCCAAAAATCCATCTGTTGCCAGGTTATGCGATAACGCTGAGAACAACGTCCTAGTCAAATTTGTACGCCTGGCGCTTGAGTGCGGCTTCTTGAAATGCGTCTAATCCTTCTGGAGCAGGGGAAAGATCTAAGGCTCGCTGAATGGCCTCTTCTGTAATGGGGACTTACTTCTGACGAACATAAACAGTCTGTAGGGTCGGCAGGTGGAAATTGGAGTAGAACTCAACTACCCAAGAAAGATTAACCTGTCGTGGCTTTCTCTGTAGGAATCCCAAATGTCTTTATGCAATTCGCGACTCAACAAATTCGGCAATACGAGGTGGAAGGATAAGAAGGTGCTCATTATTGTAATTCCGAGCTGCTAGAATGGGGAGCATTTTCTCACAATAGCGATTGGGAAATCGTGCAGCGTCCTTTGCTGGGAAGGCTTTCTCCTTTTCATCGACCTTTATAATCCTTTTAATTCTTTTTGTTGAGGGCTTAACTGCAGTTGAAGATGGCTCTGCCACTAATGCTCTTTTTGTTCCTCTCCTTGCTGTGGATTTGGGGGTAGCTTTCTCCTTGCCTTTCTTGGTGGCCATCCTGAAAGCAAACAAGTAAAGACATGAATATTTCAAGGGTTATAGCAAGGAAAAGGTGGGAAAGGTGGTAATTAATGCACAGGAAGGGATAATGATGTGAACACATGGTCATGACTACATGTGACAAATCAACAACGGAAATATAGCAAGTGCATGTGATGACAGTTAAATGCCAAGTGTTTATTGGCATGCTGGCAAAGGCATGAGTAGCATAGATCAAGCATTCAATGTCCAAGTTAGATTACCAAGTCTTTCAAACTAACAATATGCTTGTAATAACAATTATATAAAAATTAATAAAGTAGAAAAAGGGTTTTGTGAAAAGCAAGCATTTAGAGTAGTAGATTGAAAGAAATCTAAAAATAATGCAAAATGCCATATGGGCGTTTTCACAAACACATAGCATGCATGTTAAATAAGGTATGGAAAATATTAACTTGAACATGCAAGGAACCCTATAAAAATAATATATAACTGTTAAACAAGTCCTAAACAATTCACAAGCAACATAAAAAAAATAATAATGACCCAAATAAATCACCAACACCAATAGGAGGAAGAAGAAAGAAAAAAGAAAATATGGATAGGGAAAGTAGAGGAGAAAGAAAAAAGAAAACATGAAAACAAGAAGAAGAATGAAAAAGTAGGGAGGGAAGAAGAGAAGAAAAACCTCGATAATGGTGGTGGAAAAGAGGGAGTAGAAGAGAGGAAGAAGGGAGAAGGAAGAAGAGGGAAAATAGGATTGGGGTAAGAACAGATAAGACAATCTGGTAGATTTGAATGAGTTGGGCGGCCCAAGCGACGCGAGTGCATGGTGCACGCGGTCCCGTGGAGAGCACTTGAAGGAAATGACGCGGACGCGTCGGTCACGTGGACGCGTGATATGATTTGCGCTAGGGGCGCGAGGGCAGCTTCACGCTCACACAACTCTCTGTGTGAAATATGTTTTGCCGAATTTCAGGGTGACGCGGTCGCGTGGTTGACGCGATCGCGTGGATGGCCAAATGGAGAAAACAGAGCGAACGCGTGGGGCACGCGTTCGCACGGCAGGGCTTGTGCGGCTAGCACAGGTGCAGCCCAGCTCCAGCGCAACTTACTGCCATACACCCTTTTACGTCGAATTGCAGAGCCACGCATTCGCGTGGGTGACGCGGACACGTGGGGAGGCCATTTTACAAATGACGCGATTGCGTCATCCACGCAGACGCGTGGGTCAAATGGTGCCAGGGGCATGCCTCCAGCCATATTCCTGCACAACTCTCTGTTTCTTTTCTTTAATGCTGCGAAGGCACTATGACGCGAGGGCATCAATGACGCTGGCGCGTTGTATGCCTTAACACCCTCTTTTATATATCTATATATATATATATATATATATATATATATATATATATATATATTTGCAATATGCAATATGAGATGCAAAATATGGGTATTAGTACTGAGAAGAGTTATTGATAAGGGAAGATAAGGAGAGGGGAAGGAACGATCATACCATGGTGGGTTGTCTCCCACCCAGCACTTTGCTTTAACGTCCTTAAGTTGGACGCTCTACTAGCTCAGTCTTCTGCTATGGGCGGATCTTCCAAGAGGAAGATCTCTAGTTCCTGGTTTTTTGCCATCTTTTTGCCATGGAATAACTTCAAGCGATGTCCGTTGACTTTGATAAGTTCAGAGCTTGAAGGATGGCTCAAGTGGAAGACTCCGTATGGTTCCACCCTCTCTACTCGATAGGGACCATCCCATCTGGATCTCAGCTTGCCTGGCATGAGTCGCATTCTAGAGTTATAAAGTAGGACTAAGTCCCCAGGTTGAAATTCTCTTCTCTTAATGCTCTTGTCATGCACAGCCTTCACCTTCTCTTTATACATCCTGGAGTTTTCATAAGCTTCTAGGTGAAGGTTCTCTAATTCTTGTAGTTACGACTTCTGTTCAGCTCCGGCTCTCTCATAGTCCATGTTGCATTCCTTCACCGCCCAGAAGTCCTTGTGTTCTAACTCAATTGGGAGATGACAGGCCTTTCCATAAACCAAGCGGAAAGGACTCATCCCAATCGGTGTCTTGTATGCTGTCCGATATGCCCAAAGCGCGTCTTAGAGCCTGGTGCTCCAGTCCTTTCTATGAGGCTTGACTACCTTTTGCAGTATGCGCTTTATCTCTCTGTTAGACACCTCTGCTTGCCCATTAGTCTGGGGGTGATAGGCTGTTGATACTTTATGAATTATCCCATGCCTCTTTAGTAAACCTGTTAGTCTCCTATTACAAAAGTGAGTGCCTTGATCGCTCACGATTGCTCGTGGTGATCCAAAGCGACAAATAATATGGTTTCTAACAAAGAGGTGTTAGCATCATCAGTACGGGTAGGAATTGCTTCCACCCATTTAGAAACATAATCTACAGCTAACATCATATAAAGGTGGCCATTAGAATTCGGAAATGGACCCATAAAGTCAATGCCCCAAACATAAAAAATTTCACAGAAAAGCATAATTTGTTGAGGCATTTCATCCCTCTGGGATATATTACCAAACCTTTGGCATGGAGGACAAGATTTACAAAGGTCAGCAGCATCTTTAAAAAGAGTAGGCCACCAGAATCCACAGTCTAAAACCTTTCTAACAGTTTGTTGAAGGCCAAAATGTCCTCCACTCTCAGATGGGTGGCAGGCCTCTAAAATGGACTGGAATTCTGATTGAGGTACACACCGTCTAATTACCTTGTCAGCACCACACCTCCATAGATATGGGTCATCCCATACATAGTTTTTGGACTCGCTTTTCAGCTTGTCTCTCTGATGCTTAGTGAAATCGGGAGGATAAGTATGGCTAACTAGATAATTAGCTACAGGTGCATACCAAGGGGCTACATCAGATACTGCCTGTAAGCTATCAAATGGGAAATTATCATTGATAAGAATGGAGTCATCTTTAATGTGCTCAAGACGACTCAAGTGGTCAGCCACTAAATTTTGGTTACCACTCCTATCTTTAATTTCCAGATCAAATTCTTGTAGCAGTAGCATCCAACGTTTTAGCCTTGGTTTAGACTCCTTTTTAGCTAATAAATATTTTAGAGCTGCATGGTCTGAGTACACTACTACCTTAGTAACAAGTAAATAGGCTCAGAATTTATCCAGAGCAAAAACAATAGATAGAAGCTCTTTTTCAGTAGTAGTGTAATTAGATTGAGCAGCATCTAAAGTCTTAGATGCATAAGCAATTACAAAAGGGTCGTTACCTTCATGTTGAGCCAGTGCTGCTCCTACTGCATGGTTGGAGGCGTCACACATGATTTCAAATGGTTGACTCCAGTCTGTCCCCTCACAATCGGAGCTTGAGTTAAGGCGGTCTTTAGCTTATTAAACGCTTGTTTGCAATCCTCACTGAACTCGAACTCAATGTCTTTCTACAGTAGTCTAGATAAGGGTAGTGCTACCTTACTGAAGTCCTTAATGAATCTCCTGTAAAAAGCTACATGGCCAAGGAACGAACGGACTTCCCTCACAGAGGAAGGGTATGGTAAACTAGAAATAACATCTACCTTTGCTGGGTCTACAGAGATACCAATTTCAGAAATAACATGTCCTAGAACAATACCTTATTTTACCATAAAATTACACTTTTCAAAATTTAAAACAAGGTTTGAACTAACACACTTGTCCAATACTTTAGAAAGGACTATATGGATCACCATAAATGCTAAAGTCATCCATAAAAGCTTCCATACAAATCTCAATGAGATCAGAGAAAAGACTCATTATACACCTTTGGAAAGTAGCTGGTGCATTACACAAGTCAAAAGGCATTCTTTTATAAGCATATGTCCTAAAAGGACATGTAAAAGTAGTCTTTTCCTGATCTTCAGGAGCTATATGGATTTGAAAATAACCTGTATAACCATCTAGAAAGCAATAGTGAGATTTACCTGACAGGCGATCAACCATCTGATCAATGAATGGCAAGGGATAATGATCCTTACGAGTGGCTTGGTTGAGACGCCTGTAGTCAATGCAAACTCTCCATGCGTTCTGCACTGTGGTTGTCAGAAGTTCTCCTTGCTCATTTCTTATTGTTGTGACTCCAGACTTCTTGGGCACCACTTGTACTGGGCTGACCCATTCGCTATCTGAAATGGGGTAAATGATATCTGCTTCAAGTAGTCTAGTTACTTCCTTCTTGACAACTTCTAAGATGGTGGGATTCAATCTTCTCTGAGGTTGACAGACAAGCTTTGCTCCTTCTTCTAAGAATATTCTATGTTCACAAACTTGAGGGCTGATGCCTACTATATCTGCCAAGCTCCATCCAATTGCTTTCTTATGCGTCCTCAATACACAAAGCAGTTGTTCTTCTTGTTGGGAAGTGAGCTCCCTTACAATGATAATTGGAAACTTCTGCTTGTCCTCAAGGTATGCATACTTGAGGTGTAGAGGAAGGGTCTTTAATTCTATTTTCCGCTCATGGTTTGGTTCTGGATTCTTTGGGGCTGGTGAAAATGGTGATGAATCTTCAGTATGTTCAGAGGGTGTCCCCACACTTGGGTTTTGCTCCATGTGATCCTCTTCCATGTCTTCCTGGTGAGTTGCTGATATGATTTCGTCAATGATGTCACATTGGAATATGGAGTGATCTTCTGGGGGTGCTTCATAGCTTCATCCAGATTGAAGCTCACTGTTCTACCATCTACCTCAAAGGAATAGGTTCCCGAAAAAGCATCCATCTTGAACTTCGAAGTCTTCAAAAATAGTCTTCCAAGAAGGATTGACGAAGGTTTTCTTGAGTCATTTTGGGGCATCTCCAGGATACAAAAGTCAATGGGAAACGTGAGCCCCTTAATGCTCACTAATACATCTTCAGCAATTCCAACCACTGTGATAATGCTTTTATCTGCTAACACAAAATGAGCTGCCGACCTTTTTAAGGGACGGAGCCTTAAAGCATTATATATAGACAAGAGCATAATACTCACGCATGCTCCTAAATCACACATACAGTCAGAAAATATCACACCTCAAATGGTACAGTTAACCATGCATGGGCCTAGGTCACTACATTTTTCAGGTATATTTCCCATTACAGCAGATATAGAACTACCTAAAGGAATAGTTTCTAATTCATTAATTTTATATTTATGTATGCACAATTCTTTTAGAAACTTTGCGTATTTAGGCACTTGCTGAATAACATCAAAAAGGGGAACAGCTACCTCAACCTTTTTGAAGATCTCTACTATTTTGGGATCAAGTTCCATCTGCTTTCTGGGCTTCATAGCAAGGTGTGGAAATGGAATAGGAGTGGCGTCTTTTATAGCTTCAACTTGCTGGGGTTCTGCCTTGGTTGGGCAGCTTCTGCTTCAGCCATACCTTGTGCTTTATCTTCTTCTTCAACATCCTCTACATCAACCGTGTCCGCAGCTAGGGCATGTTCTGGCGGGCTTGATTCCTCTGGATTCCTCTCTTGCAGTGTGGTTCCAGATCTCAGGGTAATAGCATTGATGCCACCCTTAGGGTTGGGTAATGGTTGAGAGGGGAGTCCACCAGAGCTTGAAGACTGGTTGTTAGAGTTATTCAGTGATCCAATCTGTGAGACAAGGGCTTGCATGGTAGATTTCAGACCATTTAGAGTAGAAGTAAGGTTGTTTTCCATGGCCTACTGTCTCCGATCAATAGATTGTAGTAACTCATCGTTAGGAGATGAAGAGGGATAAGTGATCTGAGGGGTCTGCTGAGATGCTTGAGGCTGCCTTAGATGAGGTGCCCTGTAGGCCTAATTCTGATTCACCTGCCTGAAGTTGTTATTGTTATTCTACCTCTGGTTTCCATTGTTATCTCTGCCTCCTCTGTTATGATTGTCCCTCCATCCTTGGTTAGAATTGTCTCTCCAACCTTGGTTGGGGTTATCCTGCCATCCATGGTTGTAGCTGCCACCTTGATTGTACCCATGATTGGGGCGGTCATAGAAGTAATGAGTGGCTGCCACAGTGTGGTCTTCTTGTTGGAGTTGCAGACACTCATCAGTATAATGACTGTAATCGTCACAGATCTCGCATACTCTTTGTGGAACCAACTGTTGGCTTTGCTGTGGTGGAGAAGGCTGAACTTGCTGAGCTTGTTGTTGACTCAGTTGCATCTGCTTCACTAAGTTGGTCATTTCACATAAGCTCTGAGTTAGAGCAGCAGTCTCTTTGCTAGAGAATACCTCTGCAACAGCTCTTGACCAACTTTGTTTCTGCCTATGATTCCTAGTAGACTCAGCTAAGTCGCTGATCAATTGCCATGCCTCATCCGTAGTCTTGTACTTTTTCATAGACCCATTGCTAGCACCTTCCAATGTGGTCTTATCTTGAGATTTCATGCCCTGTGTAAAGTTGCCGAGCAACACTATCTTGTTAGTCATATGGTGGGGACATGCTTCCAGAAGATTATTGAAGCGCTCCCAATATTCGTAGAGAGTCTCAGATTCGTCCTGAATGATCATGGAAATGTCATTCCTTAGTTTATCAGTAACCTCTACTGGAAAAAATTTCTCCAAAAATTCTCTTCTAAGCGTATCCCAGTTAGAAACAGTTGCTCCGGGTTGAGTGTAATACCACTCTCTTGCCTTTCCCTCGAGAAAGAATGGGAAGGCTTTTAACAGAATAGAAGTTTCGTCAGTACCATCACGCTTAACAGTAGAACAAGCTGTCTGAAAATTCCTAAGGTGCTTGATAGGCTCTTGAGCAGGTAAGCCATGAAACTTGGGCATCAAGTTGAGTAATGCAGTCTTTATTTCAAAGTCCACAGCCACTGCTGGGTGGTGTGCCTAGTATGGCTGTGGTGTAAAATCAGGGGCTCCAGCCTCCTGGATAGTGACTCTCCTAGGTGCTACCATGTCACCTGTACGTAAATCAACTGAATCAGTAGAAAGGGAGCTTGTTTATTCCTTAAATGACGTTTCAGATTCATCCTCGGAGAGGACTAGCTGACGCCGAGCTTGCCTTATACGTGAAATAGTTATTTCAATCTCAGGGTCAAATACTGGCAAGCTTGGATCAGGAAGTGAACGCATCATTCAATGAAAGAAACGTGCAGCTCATAGTAACAAAATAAAAAGAAAAATGCAATTAAATAAATTCCAATCAATAAATTAGCACACTATTACAACTCCTCGGCAACGGCGTCAAAATTGACGTGAGCGAAAATTGGTAGATTAAGAATTAATTAGAGAAATGGCGTTGCGAGTACAGTTCTTAACCAGCGAAAATCCACGTATCAATTTAGAAAAGATTTGTCACAAAATTTAGAAATAAAATACTGGGAGTATGAGTCCCAGGTCATCTCCCAACGAGTTGCAGGAAGATGTGCTATTTTATCAATCAGAGGTTTTCCAAATGGGTTTTGAGTTTGATGAACAAAAAATTAAATTAGAGAATTTATATGATTTAAATAAAATCTTGACCGGGAGAGGATTAATTGAAAGTTCTATCCTTTTTGGGATTTTGTCAATATCAATTAATAATTAGTCATTATTTTCATTTAGTTAACCCTCAACGAATGAAAGAAAGTCAAATTAAAAGTCAACTTCTATTCACAAGTCCTAATCCTCTCCCTTGGGAAGGATTGGAGTTAGTGACTAACAAGCCAACCAACAATGAACCAATTACAATTGAACTCTTGAGTATTCCAACTCAAGGTTCTCTTTTTAATCAACTCCCAATCAAGTTGGGGAACTACTCTATCATCGTAAATGTAGATTTCACAAAATCAATGGGGGAAATAAGAAGAGACATAATAAACAATAATGAAAGAGATTAATTAAAATTAAAAATAGTTTTGTATTACTAAATTCTGAAAATAATCCAATATCAACTCTTGACAAATTAAGAATATGGAAGAGTAAATTAAAAGTAAATAACAAACTATAATGACCAGTTCCGGAGGTAGACTCTTCTCAAAAACCAAAGCCAAAAATCTTCAAATCCTAATTTATGAATGTCAAAAAGAGAAACCTAGGGGAGGAGTAAAATCAGATCTAAAAACTTGAAATTATCCGGAATGAATTTTTTTTCTTTGTCTCTGCATGTTCCTTGGCTCTAATCTCTGTTTCTGGGCCGAAAATTGGATTGAAATATGGCCCAGAATCTATTCCAGCAACTTCTGTAATTCTGCAGATCGCACACGTCACGCGGCTGCGTCGTCCACGCGTTCGCGTCACTCAGCGTTATTCGTACCACGCGTGCACGTCGTCCACGCACTCACGTCGTTCGTGCAGCTTCCAATCCGCGCGGTCACGTCATGCACGCGAGCGCGTCACTGTGATTTCTTCCATTTCGTGCGGTCGTGTGAGCCATGCGCCCGCGTGACTTCTCGCTGGTCATCTCCTCAATTCCTTGTGTTCCTTCTACTTTTGCACGTTTCCTCTTCATTCCTTACGCCATTCCTGCCCTATGAAGCCTAAAACACTTAACACACATATCACGGCATCAAATGGTATGAAGGAAAATAAAAATATACAACTAAAAGGTCTTTAGGAAGCAAGTTTTCAATCATAGAATATTTTTAGGAAGGAATTGTAAATACATGCAAATCATATGAATAAGTGGCCGAAGACTTGATAAAACCACACAATTGAACACAATACGAATCATAAAATAGCGGTTTATCAACATCCCCACACTTAAACATTGGCATGTCCTCATGCTAAGTTGAAGGAGATAAATATGAATGAATAGGGACATGTGAGACTCATGCAATGCAATGCAACCTATATACATATGAATACAACTATATGATTTTGTCTATATGATTAAAAATAGATAAGTTCTCTAAGACAAAATATGAGGCAGATTTCACTGATTCAAATCATATGGTAAAAGCGGGTAAATTTGTAGGAAGATAGCTCGTGAAAGCAGGGAACACAGGATCGAGCATTGAATCCTTACTGTTGGTGCGTGTGGACTCTAATCATCTCTAGTATATGGGGTAATCACTCTATCCTTCTCTAATCATGCTTTCAAAAATTTTGTTTTTCACCTAGTCAATCAACAATTTTAAAGTGCCAATGCAAACATCATGAGGTCTTTTCACGGTTGTAATGGGACTAAGGTAAGGTGAGGGTACACATATGGCTAAGTGAGCTTATACATTGAATCTTTAATTAACCTAGGCTCCCACCTAACATACATATACTCTATATAATTTCAACATTCATCTTAGCTACCCAAAATCTCCTTTTCACATTCCATACTCATGGATCAACCTTTATTTTAATTTTATCACATGTGCATTGATTATTAAACTCTGACTTATCATTGGGGTAATTTTGTCCCCTTATTCACTAAAAGAAAGAAAATTTTTTTTGTACCTTATCAATGCACATAGATTTGTAATATTTCTTTTATGGTTTCACATGAATAGGTACCCAAATTCCCTTTGTTTTATCATGACATATTCTCCTATTACCCTTTATTCCCACAATTTTCCCATACTCAGTTAACACACAATTTCTATCTTAAGCTAACCAAAGATTCAATTGGGATTTTCAATTGTTTTTCTGCTTAAGGCTAGTAATGTGGTAAAATATAGAACAAATGGGATTAAATAGAACAAATGGGATTAAATACGGCTCAAAGTGGTTAACAAAGGTAATTAAAAGGGTCGGCTTATTTGGGATACGTGAGCTAAACAAACAATGGCCTCAATCATATGCATGCACATAACACATTAACATTGGACATATAGGATAAAACAAAATTCAGATTACAATCATAGAGAAGTAAACACAAGAAAGAAAAATGTTTATGGTTAAATAGTGTAACCATGTATTTAGGCTCAAAGTCTCACGGGTTGTGTGTTCTTTTAGCTCAAAAATCCTGTTCCAATTTCAACAAATTTAACATAAATGTTTTGATTTAAATTAGTAAAATTTTTAAAAAATATATGGTCTTAAAAGAAACTTATTATCTTTTCAATCAGGTAGAACATGCATGCAATTAACCTACTACTATGCAATTTATCCTATTCTAAAGAAAAAGAAATTGGTGGTAGGGGAAAGAATTACCTTCGGAAGTCAGGTACTAACCGACTTCCCCATACTTAAGGCTTTGCATCGTCCTCGGTGCCATCTGTCAGGAACAAGGGTGGGCTGGTGGCAGTATCTCCACAGTCGGAACCGTCATAGCTCCCTGTGCTGGTAAAGGAAGTGGAGTCCAGAGTGCCTGCGTCCTCGTCAGATCTGTGGTTGCCTGTGAGTAGCTCCTTGAGGTATTTGAATCGACGGTGGTTGTGGCGCTCTCATAGCTTCGCTTTCTGGTCTTGCCGGTCCAACCTCTTCAGTATTTGATGCAGCAGCTGACTAGTAGAAGGTGAAATATTTGCAGCATGTTCTGCGGACTGGCTAGTAGTGGCTAGTGGAGGCCTAAGATATCTTCCATTAGGGATGTATTGATCATCCCGGGGAAGAATGGCTTTGGTGTCCCCAGCTCTGTAGGAGACTCCGGCTGCTGAGACAAGATCTGATACCAAGGCGGGGAAAGGTAGGTTGCCCGCGATTTGCACGTGTCCCACAGCATTCTGGATGTGTCTTGGTAGATTTAGAGGTTGGTCTGTGAGGATGCTCCATAGTAGAACGGCCATGTCTGCAGTGAAGGAGGACTCATGAGTGCTCGGAAAGACGTAATGGGACAGAATCTGTGCCCATACGTGAGCCTCCAAGGTGAGTGTGGAAGCCGATATTCCCTTAGAACGGGAACGATGGTATCCAAAAATCCATCTGCTGCCAGGTTATGCGATAACGCTGAGAACAACGTCCTAGTCAAATTTGTATGCCTGGCGCTTGAGTGCGGCTTCTAGAAATGCGTCCAATCCTTCTGGAGCAGGGGAAAGATCTAAGGCTCGCTGAATGGCCTCTTCTGTAATGGGGACTTGCTTCTGACGAACATAAACAGTATGTAGGGTCGGCAGGTGGAAATTGGAGTAGAACGCAACTACCCAAGAAAGATTAACCTGTCGTTGCTATCTCTGTAGGAATCCCCAATGTCTTTGTGCAATTCGCGGCTCAACAAATTTGGCAATACGAGGTGGAAGGATAAGAAGGTGCTCATTGTTGTAATTCCGAGCTGCTAGAAAGGGGAGCATCTGCTCACAATAGCGATTGGGAAATCGTGCAGTGTCCTTTGCTGGGAAGGCTTTCTCCTTTTTATCGACCTTTATAATCCTTTTAATTCTTTTTGTTGAGGGCTTAACTGCAGTTGAAGATGGCTCTGCCACTAATGCTCTTTTTGTTCCTCTCCTTGCTGTGGATTTGGGGGTAGCTTTCTCCTTGCCTTTCTTGGTGGCCATTCTGAAAGCAAACAAGTAAAGACATGAATATTTCAAGGGTTATAGCAAGGAAAAGAGTGGGAAAGGTGGTAATCAATGCACAGGAAGGGATAATGATGTGAACACATGGTCATGACTACATGTGACAAATCAACAACAGAAATATAGCAAGTGCATGTGATGACAGTTAAATGCCAGGTGTTTATTGGCATGCTGGCAAAGGCATGAGTAGCATAGATCAAGCATTCAATGTCCAAGTTAGATTACCAAGTCTTTCAAACTAACAATATGCTTGTAATAACAATTATATAAAAATTAATAAAATAAAAAAAGGGTTTTGTGAAAAGCAAGCATTTAGAGTAGTAGATTGAAAGAAATCTAAAAATAGTGCAAAATGCCATATGGACATTTTCACAAACACATAGCATGCATGTTAAATAAGGTATGGAAAATATTAACTTGAACATACAAGGAACCCTATAAAAATAATATATAACTGTTGAACAAGTCCTAAACAATTCACAAGCAACATAAAAAAAATAATAATGACTCAAATAAATCTCCAACACCAATAGGAGGAAGAAGAAAGAAAAAAGAAAATATGGATAGGGAAAGTAGAAGAGAAAGAAAAAAGAAAACATGAAAATAAGAATAAGAATGAAAAAGTAGGGAGGGAAGAAGAGAAGAAAAACCTCGATAATGGTGGTGGGAAAGAGGGAGTAGAAGAGAGGAAGAAGGGAGAAGGAAGAAGGGGAAAAATAGGATTGGGGTGAGAAAAGATAAGACAATCTGGAAGATTTGAATGAGTTGGGCGGCGCAAGCGACGCGGACGCATGGTGCACGCAGTCGCGTGGAGAGCCCTTGAAGGAAATGACGCGGATGAGTCGGTCACGTGGACGCGTGATATGATTTGTGCTAGGGGCGCAAGGGCAGCTTCACGCTCGCACAACTCTCTGTGTGAAACATGTTTTGCTGAATTTCAGGGTGACGCGGTAGCGTGGTTGACGCGATCGCGTGGATAGCCAAATGGAGAAAACGGAGCGAACGCGTGGGGCACGCGTTCGCACGGCAGGGCTTGTGCGGCTAGCACAGGTGCAGCCGAGCTCCAGCGCAACTTACTGCCATACACCCTTTTACGTCGAATTGCAGGGTCACGCGTTTGCGTGGGTGACGCGGACACGTGGGGAGGCCATTTTACAAATGACGCGATTGCATCATCCACGCAAACACGTGGGTCAAATGGTGCCAAGGGCATGCCTCCAGACATATTCCTACACAACTCTCTGTTTCTTTTCTTTAATGCTGCGAAGGCACTATGACGCGAGGGCGTCAATGACGCTGGCGCGTTGTATGCCTTAACACCCCCTTTTATATATATATGCAATATGCAATATGCAGATGAGATGCAAAATATAGGTATTAGTACTGAGAAGAGTTATTGATGAGGGAAGATAAGGAGAGGGGAAGGAACGATCATACCATGGTGGGTTATCTCCCAACCAGCACTTTGCTTTAACGTTCTTAAGTTGGATGCTCCACTAGCTTAGTCTTCTGCTGTGGGCGGATCTTCCATGAGGAAGATCTCTAGTTCCTGGTTTTTCGCCATCTTTTCGCCATGGAATAACTTCAAGCGATGTCCGTTGACTTTGATAAGTTCAAAGCTTGAAGGATGGCTCAAGTGGAAGACTCCGTATGGTTCCACCCTCTCTACTCGATAGGGACCATCCCATCTGGATCTCAGCTTGCCTGGAATGAGTCGCATTCTGGAGTTATAAAGTAGGACTAAGTCCTCAGGTTGGAATTCTCTTCTCTTAATGCGCTTGTCATGCACAGCCTTCACCTTCTCTTTATACATCCTGGAGTTTTCATAAGCTTCTAGGCGAAGGTTCTCTAATTCTTGCAGTTGCAACTTCTGTTCAGCTCCGGCTCTCTCATAGTCCATGTTGCATTCCTTCACCGCCCACAAGTCCTTGTGTTCTAACTCAATTGGGAGATGACAGGCCTTTTTATAAACCAAGCGGAAAGGACTCATCCCAATTGGTGTCTTGTATGCTGTCCGATATGCCCAAAGCGCGTCTTGGAGCCTGGTGCTCCAGTCCTTTCTTTGAGGCTTGACTACCTTTTGCAGTATGCGCTTTATCTCTCTGTTAGACACCTCTGCTTGCCCATTAGTCTCGGGGTGATAGGTTGTTGATACTTTATGAATTATCCCATGCCTCTTTAGTAAACCGGTTAGTCTCCTATTACAAAAGTGAGTGCCTTGGTCGCTCACGATTGCTCGTGGTGATCCAAAGCGACAAATAATATGGTTTCTAACAAAGGAAACAATGGTGTTAGCATCATCAGTACGGGTAGGAATTGCTTCCACCCATTTAGAAACATAATCTACAGCTAACAGCATATAAAGGTGGCCATTAGAATTTGGAAATGGACCCATGAAGTCAATGCCTCAAACATAAAAAATTTCACAGAAAAGCATAATTTGTTGAGGCATTTCATCCCTCTGGGATATATTACCAAACCTTTGGCATGGAGGACAAGATTTACAAAGGTCAGCAGCATCTTTAAAAACAGTAGGCCACTAGAATCCACAGTCTAAAACCTTTCTAACAGTTCGTTAAGGGCCAAAATGTCCTCCACTCTCAGATGAGAGGCAGGCCTCTAAAATGGACTGGAATTCTAATTGAGGTACACACCGTCTAATTACCTTGTCAGCACCACACCTCCATAGATATGGGTCATCCCATACATAGTATTTGGACTCGCTTTTCAGCTTGTCTCTCTAATGCTTAGTGAAATCGGGAGGATAAGTATGGCTAACTAGATAATTAGCTACAGGTGCATACCAAGGGGCTACATCAGATACTGCCTGTAAGCTATCAAATGGGAAATTATCATTGATAGGAATGGAGTAATCTTTAATGTGCTCAAGATGACTCAAGTGGTCAGCCACTAAATTTTGGTTACCACTCCTATCTTTAATTTCCAGATCAAATTCTTGTAGCAGTAGCATCCAACGTTTTAGCCTTGGTTTAGACTCCTTTTTAGCTAATAAATATTTTAGAGCTGCATGGTCTGAGTACACTACTACCTTAGTAACAAGTAAATAGGCTCAGAATTTATCCAGAGCAAAAATAATAGCTAGAAGCTCTTTTTCAGTAGTAGTGTAATTAGATTGAGCAGCATCTAAAGTCTTAGATGCATAAGCAATTACAAAAGGGTCGTTACCTTCATGTTGAGCCAGTGCTACTCCTACTGCATGGTTGGAGGCGTCACACATGATTTCAAATGGTTGACTCCAGTCTGGTCCCCTCACAATCAGAGCTTGAGTTAAGTCTTTAGCTTATTAAACGCTTGTTTGCAATCCTCACTGAACTCGAACTCAATGTCTTTCTACAGTAGTCTGGATAAGGGTAGTGCTACCTTACTGAAGTCCTTAATGAATCTCCTGTAAAAAGCTACATGGCCAAGGAACGAACGGACTTCCCTCACAGAGGAGGGGTATGGTAAACTAGAAATAACATCCACTTTTGCTGGGTCTACAGAGATACCAGTATCAGAAACAACATGTCCTAGAACAATACCTTATTTTACCATAAAATGACACTTTTCAAATTTTAAAATAAGGTTTGAACTAACACACTTGTCCAATACTTTAGATAAACTATCCAAGCAAAGGTTAAATGAATCACCATAAACGCTAAAGTCATCCATAAAAGCTTCCATACAAGTCTCGATGAGATCAGAGAAAAGACTCATTATACACCTTTGGAAAGTAGCTAGTGCATTACACAAGTCAAAAGGCATTCTTTTATAAGCATATGTCCCAAAAGGACATGTAAAAGTAGTCTTTCCTTGATCTTCAGGAGCTATATGGATTTGAAAATAACCTGTATAACCATCTAGAAAGCAATAGTGAGATTTACCTGACAGGCGATCAAGCATCTGATCAATGAATGGCAAGGGATAATGATCCTTGCGAGTGGCTTGGTTGAGACACCTGTAGTCAATGCAAACTCTCCATGCATTCTGCACTCTGGTTGTCAGAAGTTCTCCTTGCTCATTTCTTATTGTTGTGACTCCAGACTTCTTGGGCACCACTTGTACTGGGCTGACCCATTCGCTGTCTGAAATGGGATAAATGATATCTGCTTCAAGTAATCTGGTTACTTCCTTCTTGACAACTTCTAAGATGGTGGGATTCAATCTTCTCTGAGGTTGATGGACAGGCTTTGCTCCTTCTTCTAAGAATATTCTATGTTCACAAACTTGAGGGCTGATGCCTACTATATCTGCCAAGCTCTATCCAATTGCTTTCTTATGCGTCCTCAATACACTAAGCAGTTTTTCTTCTTGTTGGGAAGTGAGCTCCCTTACAATGATACTGGAAACTTCTACTTGTCCTCAAGGTATGCATACTTGAGGTGTGGAGGAAGGGGCTTTAATCCTATTTTCCGCTCATGGTTTGGTTCTGGATTCTCTGGGGCTGGTGAAAATGGTGATGAATCTTCAGTATGTTCGGAGGGTGTCCCCACACTTGGGTTTTGCTCCATGTGATCCTCTTCCATGTCTTCCTGGTGAGTTGCTGATATGATTTCATCAATGATGTCACATTGGAATATGGAGTGATCTTCTGGGGGTGCTTCATAGCTTCATCCAGATTGAAGCTCACTGTTCTGCCATCTACCTCAAAGGAATAGGTTCCCGAAAAAGCATCCAGCTTGAACTTCGAAGTCTTCAAAAATAGTCTTCCAAGCAGGATTGACGAAGGTCTTCTTGAGTCATTTTGGGGCATCTCCAGGATATAAAAGTCAATGGGAAACGTGAGCCCCTTAATGCTCACTAATACATATTCAGCAATTCCAACCACTGTGATAATGCTTTTATCTACTAACACAAAATGAGCTGCCGACCTTTTTAAGGGAGGGAGCCTTAAAGCATTATATATAGACAAGGACATAATACCCACGCATGCTCCTAAATCACACATACAATCAGAAAATATCACACCTCAAATGGTACAGTTAACCATGCATGGTCCTAGGTCACTACATTTTTCAGGTATATTTTTCATTAAAGCAGATATAGAACTACCTAAAGGAATAGTTTCTAATTCATTAATTTTATATTTATGTATGCACAATTCTTTTAGAAACTTTTCGTATTTAGGCACTTGCTGAATAACATCAAAAAGGGGAACAACTACCTCAACCTTTTTGAAGATCTCTACTATTTTGGGATCAAGTTCCATCTGCTTTCTGGGCTTCATAGCAAGGTGTGGAAATGGAATAGGAGTGGTGCCTTTTATAGCTTCAACTTGCTGGGGTTCTGCCTTCCTTGATTGGGCTGCTTCTGCTTCAGCCATACCTTGTGCTTTATCTTCTTCTTCAATATCCTCTACATCAACCGTGTCCGCAGCTGGGGCATGTTCTGGTGGGCTTGATTCCTCTGGATTCCTCTCTTGCAGTGTGGTTCCAGATCTCAGGGTAATAGCATTGATGCCACCCTTAGGGTTGGGTAATGGTTGAGAGGGGAGTCCACCAGAGCTTGAAGACTGGTTGTTAGAGTTATTCAGTGATCCAATCTGTGAGACAAGGGCTTGCATGGTAGATTTCAGACCATTTAGAGTAGAACTAAGGTTGTTTTCCATGGCTTACTGTCTCCGATCAATAGATTGTAGTAACTCATCATTAGGAGATGAAGAGGGATAAGTGATCTGAGGGGTCTGCTGAGATGCTTGAGACTGTCTTAGATGAAGTGCCCTGTAGGCCTGATTCTGATTCTGCTGCCTGAAGTTGTTATTGTTATTCCACCTCTGGTTTTCATTGTTATCTCTGCCTCCTTTGTTATGATTGTCCCTTCATCCTTGGTTAGAATTGTCTCTCCAACCTTAGTTGGGGTTATCCTACCATCCATGGTTGTAGCTGCCACCTTGATTGTACCCTTGATTGGGGCGGTCATAGAGGTTATGAGTGGCTGCCACAGTGTGGTCTTCTTGTTGGAGTTGCAGACACTCATCAGTATAATGACTGTAATCGGCACAGATCGCGCATACTCTTTGTGGAACCAACTGTTGGCTTTGCTGTGGTGGAGAAGGCTAAACTTACGGAGCTTGTTGTTGACTCAGTTGCATCTGCTTCACTAAGTTGGTCATTTCACATAAGCTCTGAGTTAGAGCAGCAGTCTCTTTGCTAGAGGATACCTCTGTAACAGCTCTTGACCAACTTTGTTTCTGCCTATGATTCCTAGTAGACTCAGCTAAGTCGCTGATCAATTGTCATGCCTCATCCGTAGTCTTGTACTTTTTCATAGACCCATTGCTAGCACCTTCCAATGTGGTCTTATCTTGAGATTTCATGCCCTGTGTAAAGTAGCCGAGCAACATTATCTTGTTAGTCATATGGTGGGGACATGCTTCCAGAAGATTATTGAAGCGCTCCCAATATTCATAGAGAGTCTCAGATTCATCCTGAATGATCATGGAAATGTCATTCCTTAGTTTATCGGTAACCTCTACTGGAAAACATTTCTCCAAAAATTCTCTTCTAAGCGTATCTCAGTTAGAAACAGTTGCTCCGAGTTGAGTGTAGTACCACTCTCTTGCCTTTCCCTCAAGAAAGAATGGGAAGGCTTTTAACAGAATAGAAGTTTCGTCAGTACCATCATGCTTAACAGTAGAACAAGCTGTCTGAAAATCCCTAAGGTGCTTGATAGGCTCTTGAGCAGGTAAGCCATGAAACTTGGGCATCAAGTTGAGTAGTGCAGTCTTTATTTCAAAGTCCACAGCCACCGCTAGGTGGTGTGCCTGGTATGGCTATAATGTAAAATCAGGGGCTCCAGCCTCCTGGATAGTGATGCTCCTAGGTGCTGCCATGTCACCTGCACGTAAATCAACTGAATCAGTAGAAAGGAAGCTTGTTTCTTCCTTAAATAACGTTTCAGATTCATCCTCAGAGAGGACTAGCCGATGCTGAGCTTGCCTTATACGTGAAATAGTTATTTCAATCTCAGGGTCAAATACTGGCAAGCTTGGATCAGGAAGTGAACGCATCATTCAATGAAAGAAATGTGCAGCTCATAGTAACAAAATAAAAAGAAAAATGCAATTAAATAAATTCCAATCAATAAATTAGCACACTATTGCAACTCCTCGGCAACGGCGCCAAAATTGACGTGAGCGAAAATTGGCAGATTAAGAATTAATTAGAGAAATGGCGTTGTGAGTACAGTTCTTAACCAGCGAAAATCCACTTATCAATTTAGAAAAGATTTGTCACAAAATTTAGAAATAAAATACTGGGAGTATGAGTCCCAGGTCGTCTCCCAACGAGTTGCAGGAAGATGTGCTATTTTAAATTAAATTAGAGAATTTATATGATTTAACTAAAATCTTGACCGGGAGAAGATTAATTGGAAGTTCTATCCTTTTTGGGATTTTGTCAATATCAATTAATAATTAGTCATTATTTTCATTTAGTTAACCCTCAACGAATGAAAGAAAGTCAAATTAAAAGTCAACTTCTATTCACAAGTCCTAACCCTCTCCCTTGGGAAGGATTGGAGTTAGTGACTAACAAGCCAACCAACAATGAACCAATAACAATTGAACTCTTGAGTATTCCAACTCAAGGTTCTCGTTTCAATCAACTCCCAATCAAGTTGGGGAACTACTCTATCATCGTAAATGTAGATTTCACAAAATCAATGGGGGAAATAAGAAGAGACATAATAAACAATAATGAAAGAGATTAATTAAAAGTAAAAATAGTTTTGTATTACTAAATTCTGAAAATAATCCAATATCAACTCTTGACAAATTAAGAATATGGAAGAGTAAATGAAAAGTAAATAACAAACTATTATGACCAGTTCCGGAGGTAGATTCTTCTCAAAAACCAAAGCCAAAAATCTTCAAATCCTAATTTATGAATGTCAAAAAGAGAAACCTAGGGGAGGAGTAAAATCAGATCTAAAAACTCGAAATTATCCGGAATGAATTTTTTTTCTTTGTCTCTGCATGTTCCCTAGCTCTAATCTGTGTTTCTACGCCGAAAATTGGGTTGAAATGCGGGCCAGAATCTATGCCAGCGACTTCTGTAATTCTACAGATCGCGCACGTCATGCGGCCGCGTCGTCCACGCGTTTGCGTCACTCAGCGTTATTCGTACCATGCGTGCGCGTCGTCCACACACTCGCGTTGTTCGTGCAACTTCGAATCCGCGCGGTCGCGTTAGGCACGTGAGCGCGTCACTGTGATTTCTTCCATTTTGCGCGGTCGTGTGAGCCATGCGCCCGCGTGACTTCTCGCTGGTCATCTCCTCAATTCCTTGTGTTCTTTCCACTTTTGCACGCTTCCTCTTCATTCCTTACGCCATTCCTGCCCTTTGAAGCCTGAAACACTTAACACACAGATCACGACATCGAATGGTATGAAGAAAAATAAAAATATACAACTAAAAGGTCTTTAAAAAGCAAGTTTTCAATCATAGAATATTTTTAGGAAGGAATTGTAAATACATGGAAATTATATGAATAAGTGGGCGAAGACTTGATAAAACCATACAATTAAACACAATACGAATCATAAAATAGCGGTTTATCAGTATATCTTGGAGAAAAAGTAAGCGTGAATTGAAAGAGAAACAATAGTACTTGCATTAATTCATGAAGAACAGCAGAGCTCCGCACCTTAATCTATGAGGTGTAGAAACTCCACCGTTGGAAAATACATAAGAGAAAAAGGTCTAGGCATGGCCGAATGGCCAGCCACCCAAATGTAACATAAAATTGATCCAAAGATCAAAAAGATCAAAATATACAAATACAAAAAGAAAAATTGCTATTTATACTAAACTAGTTACTAGGGAATACAGAAAATAAGTAACATAGTGCAGATAGTGCAGAAATCCACTTTTGGGGCCCACTTTGTGTATGCTTGGGTTGAGCATTGAGTTTTACATGTTCATAGGCCTTTTCTGGAGTTGAACGCCATCTTGGATGCCAGTTAGGGCGTTTAACTCCAGTTTTGGTGCCAGTTTTGGCGTTTTACGCTAGAAAAGGGTCTCTGGCTGGTGTTTGAACGCCAGTTTGGGCCATCAAATCTCGGGAAAAGTATGGACTATTATAATTTCTGGAAAGCCCAAGATGCCTAATTTCCAACGCAATTAAGAGCGTGCCAATTGGATTTCTGTAGCTCCAGAAAATCCACTTCGAGTGCAGGAGGGTCAGAATCCAACAGCATATGCAGTCCTTTCTCAGCCTTTGAATCAGACTTTTGCTCAGGTCCCTCAATTTCAGTCAGAAAATACCTAAAATTATAGAAAAACACACAAACTCATAGTAAAGTCCAGAAATGTTATTTTTGCATAAAAACTAATAAAAATATAATAAAAAGTAACTAAAACATACTAAAAACTATCTAAAAACAATGCCAAAAAGCGTATAAATTATCCGCTCATCACAACACCAAACTTAAATTGTTGCTTGTCCCCAAGCAACCAAAAACAAAATAGGATAAAAAGAAGAGAATATACAATAAATTTCAAAATATCAATAAAGCTTAGTTCCAATTAGATGAGCGGGACTAGAGCTTTTTGCTTCTTTATAGTTTTGGCATCTCACTTTATCCTTTGAAGATCAGAATGATTGGCATCTATAAGAACTCAGAATTCAGATAGTGTTATTGATTCTCCTAGTTTAGTATGTTGATTCTTGAACACAGCTACTTTATAAGTCTTGGCCGTGACCCTAAGCATCTTGTTTTCTAGTATTACCACCAGATACATAAATGCCACGGACATATAACTGGGTGAATCTTTTCAGATTGTTACTCAGCTTTGCTAAAGTCCCCAGTTAGAGGTGCCTAGAGTTCTTAAGCACACTCTTTTGCTTTGGATCACGACTTTAACCACTCAGTCTCAAGTTTTTCACTTGGACCTTCATGACACAAACACATGGTTAGGGACAACTTGAATTAGCCACTTAGGCCAGGATTTTATTGCTTTGGGCCCTCCTATCCATTAATTCTCAAAGCCTTGGATCCATTTTACCCTTGCCTTTTAGTTTAAAGGGTTATTGGCTTTTTCTGCTTGCTTTTTCTTTTTCTTTCTTTATTTTTTGCCATTTTTTTCCGCAAGCTTGTGTTTTTCACAGCTTTTTCTTGCTTCAAGAATCAATTTTTTTATTTTTCAGATTATCAATAACATTTCTCTTTTTCATTATTCTTTCAAGAGCCAACGTTTTTAACATTTATAAACTTCACTATCAAAAATATGCACTGTTCAAGCATTCATTCAGAAAACAAAAAGTATTGCCACCACATCAAAATAATTAAACTAATTTCAAGATAGAATTCGAAATTCATGTACTTCTTGTTCTTTTACAAATAAAAAAATTTTTCATTTAAGAAAGGTGAAAGATTCATGGAACATTCATAGCTTTAAGACATAGACTCTAAACACTAATGATCATGTAATAAAGATACAAACATAGATAAAACATAAAACATAGGAAACGAAAAACAGAAAAACAAATAACAAGAAAATTAAAGAATGGGTCCACCTTAGTGACGGCGACTAGTTCGTCCTCTTGAAGATCCTATGGAGTGCTTTAGCTCTTCAATATCTCTTCCTTACCTTTGTTACTCCTCCCTCATGGCTCTTTGGTCCTCTCTGATTTCATGGAGGATAATGGAGTACTCTTGGTGCTCCATCCTTAGTTGCTCCATGTTGGAACTCAAATCTCCTAAAGAGGTGTTGAGTTGCTCCCAATAGTTATGTGGAGGGAGATGCATCCCTTGAGGCATCTCAGGGATTTCTTGATGAGAGACTTCCACATGCCCTTGTTGAGGTCCATGAGTGGGCTCTCTTGTTTGCTCCATCCTTCTTTTAGTTATGGGCTTGTCTGCTTCAAAGAGGATGTCTTTCTCTATGACAATTCCAGCTGAATTGCATAGGTAACAGATTAGATGAGGAAAGGCTAACCTTGCCAAAGTGGAGGTCTTGTCAGCCACCTTGTATAGTTCTAGAGGCATGACCATGAACTTCCACTTCCTCTCCAATCATGATACTATGGATCATGATAGCCCAATCTATAGTTACTTCAAACCAGTTGCTAGTAGGAATGATAGAGCGTTGGATGAACTCCAACCATCCTCTAGCCACGGGATTGAGGTCAGGCCTTCTCAGTTGAACCGGCTTGCCTTTGGAGTCTCTCTTCCATTGGGCTCCTTCCACATAGATGTCCATGAGGACTTGGTCCAACCTTTGATCAAAGTTGAATCTTCAAGTGAAAGGATGAGGATCTCCTCTCATTATTGGCAAGTTAAATGCCAACCTCACAGTTTCCGGACTGAAATCTAAGCATTCCCCTGAACCGTTGTGAGCCAATTCTTTGGGTTCGGGTTCACACTTTCATCATGGTTCTTAGTGATCCATGCATTAGCATAGAACTCTTAAACCATTAAGATTTTGACTTGTTGGATGGGGTTGGTGAGAGCTTCCCAACCTCTTCTCCAAACCTCACGTCGGATCTCTGGATATTCACTATTTTTAAGCATGAAAGGGACCTTGGAGATCACCCTTTTCTTGGCCACAACTTCATAGAAGTGGTCTTGATGGACTTTTGAGATAAATCTTTCCATCTCCCATGACTCGGAGGTGGAAGCAACTGCCTTCCCTTTCCTCTTTCTAGAGGTTTCTCTGGCCTTAGGTGCCATTAATGGTTTTGGAAAAACAAAAAGCAGAGCTTTTTCCCACACCAAACTTAAAAGGTTTGCTCATCCTCGAGCAAAAGAAGAAAGAAAGGATGAGAAGAAGAAGAAATGGAGGAGATGGAGGTATGTGAATGGTTCGCCCAAGGGGGGTTTTAGGTGGTTATGATGTGTGAAAATGAAGGAGTGAGAAGGGGTATTTATAGGGTAAGAGAGGGAGGGGATCCATGTGAGAATGGGTGGGTTTGGGAGGGAAGTGTTTTGAATTTGAATGGTGAGGTAGGTGGGGTTTTATGATAGATTTTTGGGAAATAGTGGATGGATGTGAGTGATGGAGAGATTATGGGGAAGAGGGTAGGATTTAATAGGTGAATGATGTTTGGAGAAGAGTGTTATGGAAAGGTGTGAAGAGGAGAGAGAGTGAGTTAGGGTAGGTGGGGATCTTGTGGGGTCCATAGATCCTGAGGTGTCAAGGAATTTGCATCCCTACACCTTTCTGGCATTTAAATGCCCTCTGTGTGCCATTTCTGGCGTTTAATGCCAGCTCTGCTGCCCATTCTGGCATTTAACACCAGGCAGATACCCTTTTCTGGCATTAAACGCTAGTCTGTCTGCCAATTCTGGCGTTTAATGCCCAAAATGCTGCTAGACTGGGCGTTAAACGCCCATTCTGCTATCCTTACTGGCGTTTAAATGCCAGTAAGCCTGTCCTCCAGGGTGTGCTATTTTTGATGCTATTTTTGATTCCACTTTAATTCTGCAGCTGTTTTTGTGACTCCACATGATCATCAACTTAAAGAAGACATAAACTAATAATGGAAAATAAAATGAGAAAGTAATTAGCATAGATAAATAAGATTGGGTTGCCTCCCAATAAGCGCTTATTTAATGTCAATAGCTTGACAGTGAGCTCTTCCAAAGCTTCACAGATACTTAGAGCATGATGGTGGCTTCCCAACACCAAACTTAGAGTTTGAATGTGGGGGCTCTGTTTGACTCTGTATGGAGAGAATTGGATGAAGCTTTTCATGCTTCTTCTTCATGTTTACAGAAGAAGATCCTTGAGCCTTAAACACAAGCTAGTCCTCATTCAATTGAAGGACTAACTCTCCTCTGTCCACATCAATCACAGCCCTTGCTGTGGCCAGGAAGGGTCTTCCAAGGATGATGGATTCATCCTCATCCTTCCCATTGTCTAGGATTATGAAGTCAGCAGGGATGTAAAGGCCTTCAACTTTCACTAAGACATCCTCTACAAGTCCATAAGCCTGTTTCATTGATTTGTCTGCCATCTCTAGTGAGATTTTTGCAGCTTGTACCTCAAAGATTCCTAGTTTCTCTATTATAGAGAGTGGCATGAGGTTTTTACCTGACCCCAGGTCACACAAAGCCTTCTCATAGCTCATGGTGCCTATGGTACAAGGTATTAAGAAACTTCCGGGATCCGATTTCTTCTGAGGTAATTTCTGCTGAACCAAGGCATTCAGTTCACTGATGAGTAATGGAGGTTCATCCTCCCAAGTCTCATTACCAAATAACTTGGCATTCAGCTTCATGATTGCTCCTAGGTATTGAGCAACTTGCTCTTCAACAATATCTTCATCTTCTTTAGAGGAAGAATACTCATCAGAGCTCATGAATGGTAATAGGAAGTTCAGTGGAATCTCTATGGTCTCTATATGAGCCTCAGATTCCTTTGGTTCCTCATTAGGGACTTCCTTATTAGCTAGTGGGCATCCATTAAGGTCTTCCTCACTGGAAATCACTGCCTCTTCCTCCTCTATAGGTTCGGCCATTTTGGTTATATTGATAGCCTTGCACTCTCTCTTTGGATTCTCTTCTGTATTGTTTGGGAGAGTACTAGGAGGGGTTTCATTAACTCTTTTACTCAGCTGACCCACTTGTGCCTCCAAATTTCTGATGGAGGACCTTGTTTTAGTCATGAAACTGAGAGTGGCCTTAAATAGATCAGAGACTATGTTTGCTAAGCCAGAGCGACTCTGCTCAGAATTCTCTGTCTGTTGCTGAGAAGATGATGGAAAAGGCTTGATATTGCCAACCCTATTTCTCCCATCGTTATTGTTATTGAAGCCTTGTTGAGGCTTCTGTTGATC
The DNA here is from genome assembly GCF_003086295.3 of Arachis hypogaea. Classification (NCBI taxonomy): domain Eukaryota; kingdom Viridiplantae; phylum Streptophyta; class Magnoliopsida; order Fabales; family Fabaceae; genus Arachis; species Arachis hypogaea. The sequence goes on along the minus strand of NC_092040.1, from coordinate 66,393,875 downwards.
CTTCCATGAGAAATTTGGATGATTTCTCCATAAAGGATTATAGGTGTTTCCATAGGATTCTCCCATGTAATTCACCTCTTCCATTGCAGGATTCTCAGGGTCATAAGCTTCTCCTTCAGAGGAGGCTTCTTTAGTACTACCGAATGCAGCTTGCAATCCAGTCAGATTCTAAAAAATCATATTGACTTGTTGAGTCAATATTTTATTCTGAGCCAATATGGCATTCAGAGTATCAATTTCAAGAACTCCTTTCTTTTGAGTCATCCCATTATTCACAGGATTTCTTTCAGAAATGTACATGAACTGGTTATTTGCAACCACCTCAATGAGTTCCTGAGCTTCTGCAGGCGTTCTCTTCAGATGAAGGGATCCACCAGAAGAGTGGTCCAATGACATCTTGGACAATTCAGACAGACCATCTTAGAATATATCCAAGATGCTCCATTCTAAAAGCATGTCAGAAGGACACCTTCTGGTCAATTGCTTGTATCTTTCCCAAGCTTTATAGAGGAATTCACCTTCTTTCTGTCTGAAGGTTTGGACATCCACTCTAAGCTTGCTCAGGTTTTGAGGTAGAAAGAATTTGGCCAAGAAAGCATTGACCAACTTGTCCCAAGAGTTCAGGCTGTCTCTAGGTTGTGAGTCTAACCATATCCTAGCTCTGTTTCTTACAGCAAAAGGGAAAAGCATAAGTCTGTAGACCTCGGGATCAACCCCATTGGTCTTAACAGTATCACAGATCTATAAGAATTCAGCTAAGAACTGATGAGGATCTTCCAATGAAAGTCCATGAAACTTGTAGTTCTGCTGCATTAGAGAAACTAATTGAGGCTTAAGCTCAAAGTTGTTTGCTCCAATGGCAGGAATTGAGATGCTTCTTCCATAGAAGTTGGAAGTTGGTGCAGTACAGTCACCAAGCATCTTCCTTGCATCTTTAGCATTGTTGTTGGGTTTGGCTACCATGTCTGCTTCTTTTTCGAAATTTTCTGTAAGGTTCTCTCTGGAGTGTTGTGCTTTTGCTTCTCTTAGCTTCCTCTTCAGAGTCCTTTCAGGTTCAGGATTAGCTTCAACAACAATGTCCTTATCCTTGTTCCTACTCATATGAAAAAGAAGAGAACAAAGGGAGTAGTGGAATCCTCTATGTCACAGTATAGAGATTCCTTTATGTGAGTATAAGAATAAAAGAATAGAAAATTAAGAAGAGAGAGGAGATGAGTAATTCGAACAGAGAGGAGAGAGAGGGGTTCGAATTATGAGTAGAAGAGAAGTGTTAGCAAATAAATAGAAAGAGATGAGAGAGAGAGTATTCAAATTTTAAAAGAGGGAAAAGAAAAATATTTTTATTTTTATTTAAGTAATTAAGTTAGAATTCAAAAATTTGAAAAAGAATTAAAATAAAATTAGAATTTAAAACAATTAGCTAATTAAAAAGAATTTTAAAAAATGGTTAGTGATTTTTGAAAATTAGAAGTGGAAAAGTAGTTAGGTGGTTTTGAAAATAAATTTTAAAAAGATAAGAAGTTAGAAAAAGATTTTGAAATTAGAATTTTAAAAAGATATGATTGAAATTTATTTTGAAAAAGAATTGAAAAAAAATTAAAAAAATTTGAATTTTAAAATAAAAGTTGATGACTTGACTAATAAGAAACTAAAAGATATGATTGATAAAAGATAATATGAAAAAGATAAGATTTTAAAATTTAAAATGAGATGAAAGAGATAGCCATTTAAAATTATGAATTAAAACACGAAAATTTGAAAAAAAAATTGAATTGGAAATGAAATTACCTCCCTTGTGTGATCCTGGCATTAAACGCCCAAAATGCTATCTATTCTGGCGTTTAACGCCCACTTGACTGCCTCTTTGGGTGTTAAACTGATGAGCGGATAATTTGTACGCTTTTTGGCATTGTTTTTAGTATGTTTTTAGTATGATCTAGTTAGTTTTTAGTATATTTTTATTAGTTTTTAGTTAAAATTCACTTTTCTGGACTTTACTATGAGTTTGTGTGTTTTTCTGTGATTTCAGGTATTTTCTGGCTGAAATTGAGGGACCTGAGCAAAAATCTGATTCAGAGACTAAAAAGGACTGCAGATGCTGTTGGATTCTGACCTCCCTGCATTCGAAGTGGATTTTCTGGAGCTACAGAAGCCCAATTGGTGCGCTCTCAACGGCGTTGGAAAGTAGACATCCTGGGCTTTCCAGCAATATATGATAGTCCATACTTTGCCCATGATTTGATGGCCCAAACCGGCGTTCAAAGTCACCCTCAGAAATCCCAGCGTTAAACGCTGGAACTGGCACCCAAATGGGAGTTAAACGCCCAAACTGGCACTAAAGCTGGCGTTTAACTCCAAGAAGAGTCTCTGCACGAAAATGCTTCATTGCTCAGCCCAAGCACACACCAAGTGGGCCCGGAAGTGGATTTTTATGTCATTTACTCATTTCTGTAAACCTTAGGCTACTAGTTCTCTATAAGTAGGACCTTTTACTATTGTATTTTCATCTTTGGATCTTGGGATTATTTTTGATCCTTTGATCATCTTTGGACATCTAGTTCTTAGATCATTGGGAGGCTGGCCATTCGGCCATGCCTAGACCTTGTTCTTATGTATTTTCAACGGTGGAGCTTCTACACACCATAGATTAAGGTGTGGAGCTCTGCTGTACCTCGAGTATCAATGCAATTACTATTGTTCTTCCATTCAATTCCGCTTGTTCTTGTTCTAAGATATCACTTGTTCTTCAACTTGATGAATGTGATGATCCGTGACACTCATCATCATTCTCACCCATGAACAAGGTGACTGACAACCATTCTTGTTCTACAAGCGATCAAGGCTCTAGTGAATATCTCTTGGATTCCTGATTGCACGATGCATGGTTGATCGCCTGACAACCGAGTGCTCGTCTGACAAACGAGCCAACCATTCCGTGAGATCAGAGTCTTCGTGGTATAGGCTAGAACTGATGGCGGCATTCAAGAGAATCCGGAAGGTCTAACCTTGTCTGTGGTATTCTGAGTAGGATTCAGTGATTGAATGACTGTGACGTGCTTCAAACTCCTAGCAGGCGGGGCGTTAGTGACAGACGCAAAAGAATCGATGGATTCTATTCCGGCCTGACCGAGAACCGACAGCTGAATTCTGCGTGCTGTGACAGAGCATATGCAATCGTTTTCACTGAGAGGATGGGAGGTAGCCATTGACAACGGTGAAACCCTACACAAGCTTACCATGGAAAGGAATAAGAAGGATTGGATGAAGACAGTAGGAAAGCAGAGAGACGGAAGGGAAGGCATCTTCATGCACTTATCTGAAGTTCCTACCAATGAATTACATAAGTATCTCTATCTTTACCTTTGTGTTATTTTCGTTCATCACCCATATACATTTGAGTTTGCCTGACTAAGATTTACAAGATAACCATAGCTTGCTTCATACTAACAATCTCCGTGGGATCGACCCTTACTCGCGTAAGGTTTATTACTTGGACGACCTAGTGCACTTGCTGGTTAGTTGTGCGAAGTTGTGTAATGCCATGGTATTGAACACCAAGTTTTTGGGGTTCATGACCGGGGATTATGAGAGGTTTGAAAAGTATTGTTCACAATTTCGCGCACCAAGTTTTTGGCGCCGTTGCCGCGGATTGTTCAAGTTTTGAGCAAGCTTTTGGTAACATCAGTGCCAAGATCCGGCAACAACACCAAGTTTTTGGCGTTATTGCCAGGGATTGTTCAAGTTTGGACAACTGACGGTTCATCTTGTTGCTTAGATTAGGTATTTATTTTTTTTCGAAATTCTTGAAGATGAATTCTAGAGTTTCATGATGATTTGTTGAAATCTGGCTGGCTGAGAAGCCATGTCTAATCTCATTGGACCGAGGTTTCAACTTATCACCACAAGAGCTTGTTGATTTCTTATCAATCTTGCTTTTGGAGCAGTGATCTGCTAAGGCTTGGCTGGCCTTTGGCCATGTCTAGTGTTTTGGACCGAAGCTTTCTTTGAAAGCTTGGCTGGCTGTGAAGCCATGTCTAATTCCTGGACCGGAGTCTTAGACTAGCATTGCACTGATTCCTGGAATTCTCATTAAGAATTTTGATATCTTCTTCCACTCAATTTTCGAAAAACACAAAAAAATCAAAAAAATCATAAAATCCAAAAATTTCTTGTTTAAGTCTAGTGTCTCATTTTAAGTTTGGTGTCAATTGCATGCATTCATGTGTCTTAGTGATCTTCAAGATGTTCTTGATGATTTCTTGCTCTGACCTTTGAATTCTCTTGACTTGAGTGTTTATATGTCTCATATGCATTTTCATTTTGTTAGTGTCAATAGTATACAACTTGCTAAAGGTTGGTGTCTTGCATGCATTGTTATTTGATTTTAGTTGCATTTTGGTTTTTCCTTATTATTAAAAATCCAAAAATATTTTTAATTTGTGTCTTCTCAAGTCAATAATACAGAGAATTGAAGATTCAGAACATACAGCAGAGGAATTGCACAGAAAAAGCTGGGCGTTCAAAACGCCCAGTGAAGAAGGACAGACTGGCGTTTAAACGCCAGCCAGGATACCTGGTTGGGCGTTTAACGCCCAAAAGGGTAGCATTTTGGGCGTTAAACGCCAGAATGTGCACCATTCTGAGCGTTTAACGCCAGGATGGCTAGAAGGGAAGATTTTGTTTTCAAATCAAATTTTTTCTAAGTTTTCAAAATCTTTTCAAAATCAAATCTTTTTCAAATCAATTTTTCAATCAAATCTTTTTCAAAACCAATTTCTTTCCATTTTTAAAGATACTTACTATCAATTAATGATTTGATTCAACATTTCAAGTATGTTACCTTTTCTGTTGAGAAAGGTTTAATGTTTGAATCATATCTTTTCTTGCTAGTCAAGTTTTTAATTTTCAAATCAAATCTTTTTAAAATATTTTTCAAATCATATTTTCTCAATCACATCTTTTTAAAACTAATCATATCTTCTTAACCACATCTTTTTCAAAATAGTTTTCAATCAAATCTTTTTGATTTCTAATTTCAAAATCTTTTTCAAAAATCACTTTATTTCTTTCCCACTTTCATTTTCGAAAATTAAGTAATGTTTTTCAAAAATGTTTTCAAATTTTCTACTTAATTTTCGAAAATCACTTCCCTCCTTCTCACATCCTTCTATTTGTGGACTAACACTATTCCTTAATGCAAAATTCGAACTCCATCTTCTCTGATAAGTTCGAATTTTCTACTTCTGTCTTCTACTCTTCTTTTCCTCTGACACCTAAAGGAATCTCTATACTGTGACATAGAGGATTCCACATTTTCTTGTTCTCTTCTCTTTCTTATGAGCAGGAGCAAAGACAAAGGCATTCTTGTTGAGGCTGATCCTGAACCTGAAAGGACCTTGAAGAGAAAGCTCAGAGAAGCCAAAGCACAACTCTCTTTTGAGCACCTGACCGAATTCTTCAAAGAAGAAGAACTCATGGCAGCCGAAAACAACAACAATGCCAACAATGCAAGGAAGGTGCTGGGTGACTTTACTGCACCTACTCCCGACTTCTATGGGAGAAGCATCTCTATCCCTGCCATTGGAGCAAACAACTTTGAGCTTAAGCCTCAATTAATTTCTCTAATGCAACAGAATTGCAAGTTCCATGGACTTCCATTGGAAGATCCTCATCAGTTTTTAGCTGAATTCTTGCAAATTTGTGACACTGTTAAGACTAATGGGGTTGACCCTGAGGTCTACAGACTTATGTTATTCCCTTTTGCTGTAAGAGACAGAGCTAGAACATGGTTGGACTCTCAACCTAAAGAAAGCCTGGACTCTTGGGAAAAGCTAGTCAATGCCTTCTTGGCAAAGTTCTTTCCACCTCAAAAATTGAGTAAGCATAGAGTGGAAGTCCAAACCTTCAGACAGAAGGAAGGAGAATCCCTCTATGAAGCTTGGGAAAGATACAAACAATTAATTAGAAAGTGTCCTTCTGACATGCTTTCTGAATGGAGCATCATAGGTATTTTCTATGATGGTCTCTCTGAACTGTCCAAGATGTCTTTGGATAGCTCTGCTGGAGGCTCTCTTCATTTGAAGAAGACGCCTGCAGAAGCTCAAGAACTGATTGAAATGGTTGCAAATAACCAATTCATGTACACTTCTGAAAGAAATCCTGTGAACAATGGGACTAGTCAGAAGAAAGGAGTTCTTGAGATTGACACTCTGAATGCCATATTGGCTCAGAACAAAATATTGACTCAACAAGTCAATATGATTTCTCAAAGTCTGTCTGGAATGCAAAATGCACCAAGCAGTACTAAGGAAGCTTCATCTGAGGAAGAAGCTTATGATCCTGAGAACCCTTCAATAGAAGAGGTGAATTACATGGGAGAACCCTATGGAAACACCTATAATCCTTCTTGGAGGAATCATCCAAATCTTTCATGGAAGGATCAACAGAGACCTCAACAAGGTTTCAATAACAATAATGGTGGAAGAAACAGGTTTAGCAATAGCAAACCTTTTCCATCATCTTCTCAGCAACAGACAGAGAGCTCTAAGCAGAATACCTCTGACTTAGCAACTATGGTCTCTGATCTAATCAAAACCACTCAAAGTTTCATGACTGAAACAAGGTCCTCCATCAGAAATTTGGAAGGACATGTGGGTCAGCTGAGCAAGAAAATTACTGAACTCCCTCCTAGTAATCTCCCAAGCAATACTGAAGAAAATCCAAAAGGAGAATGCAAGGCCATCAACATGGCCGAATTCTGGGAGGAAGAAGAGGCAGTGAACGCCACTGAGGAAGGCCTCACTGGACGTCCACTAGCCTCCAATGAGTTCCCCAATGAGGAACCATGGGAATCTGAGGCTCAAAATGAGACCATAGAGATTCCATTGGACTTACTTCTGCCATTCATGAGCTCTGATGAATATTCCTCCTCTGAAGAGGATGAGTATGTCACTGAAGAGCAAGTTGCTAAATACCTTGGAGCAATCATGAAGCTAAATGACAAGTTATTTGGAAATGAGACTTGGGAGGATGAACCCCCTTTACTCACCAAGGAACTGGATGACTTGTCTAGGCAGACACTGCCTCAAAAGAGGCAAGATCCTGGGAAGTTTTCTATACCTTGTACCATAGGCACCCTGACCTTCAAGACGGCCTTGTGTGACTTAGGGTCAAGTGTAAACCTCATGCCCCTCTCTGTAATGGAGAAGTTAGGGATCTTTGAGGTGCAAGCTGCAAAAATCTCACTAGAGATGGCAGACAACTCAAGAAAACAAGCCTATGGACTTGTAGAGGATGTTCTGGTTAAAGTTGACGACCATTACATCCCTACTGATTTCATAGTCCTAGAGACTGGGAAGTGCATGGATGAATCCATCATCCTTGGCAGACCCTTCCTAGCCACAGCAAAGGCTGTGATTGATGTTGATAGAGGAGAGTTGATCATTCAAGTGAATGAAGAATCCTTGGTGTTTAAGGCCCAAGGGTATCCCTCTGTCATCATGGAGAGGAAGCATGAAGAGCTTCTCTCAAAACAGAGCCAAACAGAGCCCCCACAGTCAAACTCTAAGTTTGGTGTGGGAGGCCACAACCAAACTCTACGTTTGGTGTTGAACCACCACATTCAAACTCTAAGTTTGGTGTTGGGAGGTTCCAACACGGTTCTGAGTATCTGTGAGGCTCCATGAGAGTCCTCTGTCAAGCTAATGACATTAAAGAAGCGCTTGTTGGGAGGCAACCCAATGTTTTATAATTAACTATTTTCCTTTGTTATTTTATGTCTTTTGTAGGTTGATGATCATGAGAAGTCACAAAATCAATGAAAAAAAGCAAAAACAGAATGAAAAACAGAATGAAAAATAGGAAGAAAAATAGCACACCCTGGAGGACGCACCTACTGGCGTTTAAACGCCAGTGAGGTTAGCTGGTGGGCGTTTAACGCCCAGTCTGGCACCATTCTGGGCGTTTAACGCCAGAAAGGGGCACCAGACTGGCGTTAAACGCCAGAAAGGGGCAAGATGCTGGCGTTAAACGCCAGAAATGGGCACCAGCCCGGCGTTTAACGCCAGAAATGGCACAAAACGTGATTTTGCATGCCATTTGGTGCAGGGATGACTTTTCCTTGACACCTCAGGATCTGTGGACCCCACAGGATCCCCACCTACCCTACCACTCTCTCTCTTCTTCACCAATCACCTCAACACCTCTTCCCCAAAAACCCCTCACCTATCAAATCCCATCTTTCTCTTCACCACTCACATCCATCCTTCATAAAACCCCACCTACCTCACCATTCAAATTCAAACCACTTTCCCACCCAAACCCACCCTCAAATGGCCGAACATCTCTCTCCCCCTCTCCTATATAAACCCTCCTTCACTCCTTCATTTTCACACACCTTAAACACTACTTCTTCTCCCTTTTGGCCGAACACAAAGCCCTCTCCATCTCCTTCATATCTTCTTCTTCTACTCTCTTCTTTTTTTTCTTTTGCTCGAGGACGAGCAAACATTTTAAGTTTGGTGTGGTAAAAGGATTGCTTTTTGTTTTTCCATAACCATTTATGGCATCCAAGGCCGGAGAAACCTCTAGAAAGAGGAAAGGGAAGGCAAAAGCTCCCTCCTCCGAGTCATGGGAGATAGAAAGATTCATCTCAAGGGTGCATCAAGATCACTTCTATGAAGTTGTGGCCTTGAAGAAGGTGATCCCCGAGGTCCCTTTTTCACTCAAAAGGGGTGAATATCCGGAGATCCGACATGAGATCCGAAGAAGAGGTTGGGAAGTTCTCACCAACCCCATTCAACAAGTCGGAATCTTGATGGTTCAAGAGTTCTATGCCAATGCATGGATCACCAAGAACCATGACCAAAGTGTGAACCCGAATCCAAAGAATTATCTTACCATGGTTCGGGGGAAATACTTGGATTTTAGTCCGGAAAGTGTGAGGGTGGCGTTCAACTTGCCTATGATGCAAGGAGATGAACATCCCTACACTAGAAGGGTCAACTTTGATCAAAGGTTGGACCAAGTCCTCACAGTCATATGTGAAGAGGGCGCCCAATGGAAGAGAGATTCAAGAGGAAAGCCGGTTCAATTAAGAAGGCATGACCTCAAGCCCGTGGCTAGAGGATGGTTAGAGTTCATACAACGCTCAATCATTCCCACTAGCAACCGGTCCGAAGTTACCATAGACCGGGCTATCATGATCCATAGCATCATGATTGGAGAAGAAATAGAAGTTCATGAGGTTATAGCTCAAGAGCTCTATAAGGTGGCGGACAAGTCCTCTACCTTGGCAAGGTTAGCCTTTCCTCATCTCATTTGTCACCTCTGTTATTCAGTGGGAGTTGACATAGATGGAGACACCCCCATTGATGAGGACAAGCCCATCACTAAGAAGAGGATGGAGCACACAAGAGATCCTACTCATCATGAGATTCCTGAGATTCCTCAAGGTATGCACTTTCCTCCACAAAACTATTGGGAGCAATTAAACACCTCCCTAGGTGAGTTGAGTTCCAACATGGGACAACTAAGGGTGGAGCACCAAGAACACTCCATCATCCTCCATGAAATTAGAGAGGATCAAAGAATCTTGAGGGAGGAGCAACAAAGACAAGGAAGAGACATTGAGGAGCTCAAGCACTCCATAGGATCTTCAAGAGGAAGAAAGAGCCGCCATCACTAAGGTGGACCCGTTCCTTGATTTCCTTGTTCTTTATTCTTCTGTTTTTCGAATTTTATGCTTATGTTTATCCATGTTTGTGTCTTGTGATCATTAGTGTCTTAGTGTCTATGCCTTAAAGTTATGAATGTCCTATGAATCCATCACCTTTCTTAAATAAAAATGTGCTTAATTGATAAAAGAAAGAATTGCATGAATTTTGAATTTTATAACAGTTTAATTATTTTGATGTGGTGGTAATATTTTTGTTCTCTGAATGTATGCTTAAACAGTGCATATGTATCTTGAATTTGTGGTTCATGAATGTTGGCTCTTGAAAGAATGATGAAAAAGGAGACATCTTACTGAGGATCTGAAAAATCATTACAATGATTCTTGAAGCAAGAAAAAGCATTACTATTCAAAAAAAATCAAAAAAAAAAGAGAAAAAGAAAAGAAAACGAAAAAAAAAAGAGAGAAAAGAAAGAAAAAAATAAAGTTGTGATCCAAGGCAATAAGAGTGTGCTTAAGAACCCTGGACAACTCTAGTTGGGGACTCTAGCAAAACTGAGTCACAATCTGAAAAGGTTCACCCAATCATGTGTCTGTGGCATGTATGTATCCGGTGGTAATACTGGAAGACAGAGTGCTTTGGGCCACAGCCAAGACTCAATAAGTAGCTATGTTCAAGAATCATCATACTCTACTAGGAGAATCAATAACACTATCTGGATTCTAAGTTCCTAAAGAAGCCAATCATTCTGAATTTCAAAGGATAGAGTGAGATGCCAAAACTATTCAGAGGCAAAAAGCTAAAAGCCCCGCTCATCTAATTAATACTGATCTTCATAGATGTTTTTGGGATTCATTGCATATTCTCTTCTTTTTATCTTATTTGATTTTCAGTTGCTTGAGGACAAGCAACAATTTAAGTTTGGTGTTGTGATGAGCGGATAATTTGTACGCTTTTTGGCATTGTTTTTAGTATGTTTTTAGTATGATCTAGTTAGTTTTTAGTATATTTTTATTAGTTTTTAGTTAAAATTCACTTTTCTGGACTTTACTATGAGTTTGTGTGTTTTTCTGTGATTTCAGGTATTTTCTGGCTGAAATTGAGGGACCTGAGCAAAAATCTGATTCAGAGACTAAAAAGGACTGCAGATGCTGTTGGATTCTGACCTCCCTGCATTCGAAGTGGATTTTCTGGAGCTACAGAAGCCCAATTGGTGCGCTCTCAACGGCGTTGGAAAGTAGACATCCTGGGCTTTCCAGCAATATATGATAGTTCATACTTTGCCCAAGATTTGATGGCCCAAACCGGCGTTCAAAGTCACCCTCAGAAATCCCAGCGTTAAACGCTGGAACTGGCACCCAAATGGGAGTTAAACGCCCAAACTGGCACTAAAGCTGGCGTTTAACTCCAAGAAGAGTCTCTGCACGAAAATGCTTCATTGCTCAGCCCAAGCACACACCAAGTGGGCCCGGAAGTGGATTTTTATGTCATTTACTCATTTCTGTAAACCTTAGGCTACTAGTTCTCTATAAGTAGGACCTTTTACTATTGTATTTTCATCTTTGGATCTTGGGATTATTTTTGATCCTTTGATCATCTTTGGACATCTAGTTCTTAGATCATTGGGAGGCTGGCCATTCGGCCATGCCTAGACCTTGTTCTTATGTATTTTCAACGGTGGAGCTTCTACACACCATAGATTAAGGTGTGGAGCTCTGCTGTACCTCGAGTATCAATGCAATTACTATTGTTCTTCCATTCAATTCCGCTTGTTCTTGTTCTAAGATATCACTTGTTCTTCAACTTGATGAATGTGATGATCCGTGACACTCATCATCATTCTCACCCATGAACAAGGTGACTGACAACCATTCTTGTTCTACAAGCGATCAAGGCTCTAGTGAATATCTCTTGGATTCCTAATTGCACGATGCATGGTTGATCGCCTGACAACCGAGTGCTCGTCTGACAAACGAGCCAACCATTCCGTGAGATCAGAGTCTTCGTGGTATAGGCTAGAACTGATGGCGGCATTCAAGAGAATCCGGAAGGTCTAACCTTGTCTGTGGTATTCTGAGTAGGATTCAGTGATTGAATGACTGTGACGTGCTTCAAACTCCTAGCAGGCGGGGCGTTAGTGACAGACGCAAAAGAATCGATGGATTCTATTCCGGCCTGACCGAGAACCGACAGCTGAATTCCGCGTGCTGTGACAGAGCATATGCAATCGTTTTCACTGAGAGGATGGGAGGTAGCCATTGACAACGGTGAAACCCTACACAAGCTTGCCATGGAAAGGAATAAGAAGGATTGGATGAAGACAGTAGGAAAGCAGAGAGACGGAAGGGAAGGCATCTTCATGCGCTTATCTGAAGTTCCTACCAATGAATTACATAAGTATCTCTATCTTTACCTTTGTGTTATTTTCGTTCATCACCCATATACATTTGAGTTTGCCTGACTAAGATTTACAAGATAACCATAGCTTGCTTCATACTAACAATCTCCGTGGGATCGACCCTTACTCGCGTAAGGTTTATTACTTGGACGACCCAGTGCACTTGCTGGTTAGTTGTGCGAAGTTGTGTAATGCCATGGTATTGAACACCATGTTTTTGGGGTTCATGACCGGGGATTATGAGAGTTGTGAAAAGTATTGTTCACAATTTCGCGCACCATAAACCAGCCAGATACCCTGGCTAGCGTTAAACGCCATGAATCCTTCTTTACTGGGCATTTTTCTGAACGCACAGAATGTTGCCATTTCTGGCATTAAACGCCCATAATGCTGCCCATTCTAGCGTTTAACGCCTAGAATGATACATTTACTAGCATTAAACGCCCAGAATGATAGCCATTCTGGCGTTTAACGCCCAAAGTGCCTCTTTACTGGCGTTTTAACGCCAGTGAGCTCTTTTTTTCTGTGATTCCTCTGTTTTGACTTTTGAATTTTTAATGAGGGAAGAGAAAAACAACAAAATGAAACAAAACATAAAATTTTTAAGATCAAAACAAGTAATGCATGAAAGAACACTTTGAATATCAAGATGAACACCAAGAACACTTTGAAGATCATGATGAACATCAAGAACATATTTTTGAAGATTTTTAAGAAAAGAGAGACATGCAAGACACGAAACTTAAAAATTTTTAATGTTTAGACACCATGGATTCGAAAATGCACAAGAAAAACATAAAAAGACACAAAGCAAGAAAATTTAAAGATCAAACAAGGAAAATTATCAAGAACAACTTGAAGATCAAGAAGAACACAATGCATATAGTTTTTAAAATCTAAGAAAAATTAAAACATGCAATTGACACCAAACGTAAAATTTGACACTAGAGTCAAACAAGAAACTCAAAAAAAATTTTTGGTTTTTTTTATTTTATTAAATATTTTTGTATTTTTTTTGAATTTATTTTGGAAAAAGAAAATAAAGAAATTCAAAATTTTTAATAAGAATTCCAGGATTCATGCAATGTTAGTCTAAAGCTTCGGTCCAAAAGAATTAGACATGGCCAAATGTCCAGCCAAGCTTTAGCATAACAAATTCAGACATGTCCTTTCTACAATGAAAAGTGGAAACCTCAGTCCAAAAGATTAGACATGGCTAAATAGCCAGCCAGGCTTCAACATATCTCATGAAGCTCTAGAATTCATTCTTAAAATTTTTTTGAATTTTTCGAAAACTAATTTTTTTTAAAATAAAAATAAAAAGCTAAAACATAAAATAAAATTACCCAATCTAAGGAACAGGATGAACCGTCAGTTATTCAAACTCGAACAATCCCGGGCAACGGCACCAAAAACTTGGTGCATGAAATTGTGATCACACTTTTCACAACTCCGCACAACTAACCAGCAAGTGCACTGGGTCCTCCAAGTAATACCTTACATGAGTAAGGGTCAATCCCACGGAGATTGTCGGCTTGAAGCAAGCTATGGTCATCTTGTAAATCTTAGTCAAGCGGATTCAATTTGGTTATGAGTTTTGATAATTAAAAGATAAATAAAACGTAAATTAAAATAAAGATACTTATGTAATTCATTGGTGGGAATTTCATATAAGCGTTTAGAGATGCTTTGTTGCTTCTGAACCTCTACTTTCCTATTGTCTTCATCCAATCATGCGTGCTCTCTTCCATGGAAAGCTATATGTTGGTGGATCACCATTGTCAATGGCTACCATCTGTCCTCTCAATGAAAATGGTCCAGGCTACGGTTTCTGTACGGCTAATCAACTGTCAGATTTCTCATCTCGGATGAAAAATACCAGGCACAGCTAATCATCTATCGTTTCTCACTTGTGTCGGAATAGGATCTCTCTATCCTTTTGCACACTGTCATTGCGCCCAACAGTCGTGAGTTTAAAGCTCGTCACAGTCATCCCATCCCAGATCCTACTCAGAATACCACATACAAGGTTTAGGCTTTCCGGATCTCAGAAATGCTACCAATTGGTTCTAGCCTATACCACAAAGGTTCTAATCTCACAGATTCGAATGCTCTGTTGTCAGGAGAGGCAAGTCAAATCCGTAGATCAGAGACCCAAGAGACTATACTCCAGCTGTCGTCCAATGACTACGTTGAACATCATGTAGACCGCTTATGGTTGTCAGGCACGCGGATCTTGGCTAAGCAAGTAACGAAGATAGTGGGTGATTGTCACAGGTCACCCCTTCGTACTGACTTAACTGAATTAAGTACGAGAGTATATCTTGGAGAAGAAGTAAGCGTGAATTGAAAGAGAAATAATAGTACTTACATTAATTCATGAAGAACAGCAGAGCTCTGCACCTTAATCTATGAGTTGTAGAAACTCCACCGTTGGAAAATACATAAGAGAAAAAGGTCTTGGCATGGCTGAATGGCCAGCCTCCCAAATGTAACATAAAATTGATCCAAAGATAAAAAAAGATCAAAAGATACGAATACAATAGGAAAAAGTGCTATCTATACTAAACTAGTTACTAGAGATTACATAAAATAAGTAACTTAGTGCAGATAGTGCAAAAATCCACTTCCGGGGCCCACTTTGTGTGTGCTTGGGCTGAGCATTGAGTTTTACACGTGCATAGGCCTTTTCTGGAGTTAAACGCTAGCTTGGATGCCAGCTTGGGCGTTTAACTCCAGTTTTGGTGCCAGTTCTGGCGTTTTACGCCAGAAAAGGGTCTCTGGCTGGCGTTTGAACGCCAATTTGGGCCATCAAATCTCGAGCAAAGTATGGACTATTAAACATTGCTGGAAAGCCCAAGATGTCTACTTTATAACTCAATTAAGACCGCGCCAATTGGGCTGCTGTAGCTCCAAAAAATCCACTTCAAGTGAAGGAGGGTCAGAATCTAACAGCATCTAGAGTCCTTTCTCAGCCTCTGAATCAGACTTTTGCTCAGATCCCTCAATTTCAGTCAGAAAATACCTGAAATTATAGAAAAACACACAAACTCATAGTAAAGTCCAAAAATATGATTTTTGCATAAAAGCTAATAAAAATATAATAAAAAGTAACTAAAACATACTAAAAACTATCTAAAAACAATGCCAAAAAGCGTATAAATTATCCGTTCATCAGTCATCACCACTATTTGACACATGATCATCCATGGCGAAGGAATAAGAGTTCTTTTGACAATACGAGGGAACTTGGTGAAGCACTTAAGCCACTTTCTGGTTATGATGTCTTGGAAGAATACAAGACATTTGAACAAACGGAGTTTGGGAACACTACTAAGAAGAGAAAAAAGTCTGATCATGACAAGGTAACTAGAAATTTGAAGAAGAAAAGCATTTTCTTTGAGTTGCCTTATTGGAAGACATTATTGTTACGTCACAATTTAGATGTAATGCATATAGAGAATAACGTCTTCGATAATATACTGGCACATTGTTAAATTTAGATGGAAAGACAAAGGACAATCTTAATGCACGACTTGATCTTCAACTTATGGGGATCAGAGACCTTCATCCTTGTAGAGTGGGCAACAAGTTTGTGATGCCAATAGCCAAATATATGTTGTCAAAGACCAAGAAGGAGAATGAAAGGCAACATCTTTGTCAGTTCTTGAAAGAACTCAATATACCTGATTTATATTCATCAAATATTGGTCAGTGTGTGCATGTTAAAGATTGCAAAATTTATTGCTTGAAGAGCCATGATTTCCATGTCTTACTAGAACGACTGCTACCACTTGCAATACGTGAGCTTTTACCCAAAGAAGTTTGTGAACCGTTGATACATCTAAGTATTTTCTTTAGAGAGCTTTGTTCCAAGGAATTGAAGGTGGACGTTCTAAACAAACTTGGAACCCAGATTGCAACAACACTTTGTAAATTGGAGACGGTTTTTCCTCCGGCTTTTTTTGATATGATGGTTCACCTAACCATGCATCTTGCCCATGAAGCTAAGTTAGCTGGACCAATTCAATATCGATGGATGTACTCTGTTGAGAAGTTAGCCTTTTGGATTTAATAACTTAAAAATCTACCTTATACTATTCACTATGTAGGTTTCTAACCTTCCTTGAACATCCAATTTTAGATATTTGCGCACACTAAAGAGTTATGTGGAAAACAAAGCACGTCCTGATGGTTCAATATTTGATGGTTATATCTCTGAAGAAGCAATTACCCTTGTGGGGAGATATTTGGATGAAACTTTTAAGATTCCTGACCATTGTGAGAATGAACCCATGCAAGGCATATATGTTTTCAAAGTACTTGGCCAGTTTAGTTGTAAAGGGGCATACAAGGAACTTAGTATCTTAGAGCATAGAGAAGCTTAATTCTATGTGCTAAAGAATTGTGAAGAAGTTCAACCATGGTTTATGAACATATGGCATTTTTAACAAGAGAAAATCCAAGAAATCAGTAGAAAAGGCACAAGGATCAATTTGTGAAATGGTTTGAAAAGAAGCTAAATGAATAAAATTCGATAATTGTAGAATTGAAAACTCTCTGATATTGTTTAGTTTTAATCTCTATTCATTAATGTAGATTTCAGATCTACACAAGTAGGGAGTGCACGGGTGAATAATCAACTACTTTCTCCAGCAAGAGATCCTGATCGTCGTGCACATTTCTACAAAACATGTGCTATTGATGAGCGGATAATTTATACGCTTTTTGGCATTGTTTTAGTATGTTTTTAGTATGTTTTAGTTAGTTTTTATTATATTTTTATTAGTTTTTTTTAATTCACTTTTCTGGACTTTACTATGAGTTTGTGTGTTTTTCTGTGATTTCAGGTATTATCTGGCTGAAATTGGGGGACCTGAGCAAAAATCTGATTCAGAGGCTAAAAAGGACTGCAGATGCTGTTGGATTCTGACCTCCCTGCACTCGAAGTCAATTTTCTGGAGCTACAGAAGCCCAATTGGCGCGCTGTCAATTGCGTTAGAAAGTAGACATCCTGGGCGTTCCAGCAATGTATAATAGTCTATACTTTGCCCGAGATTTGATGGCCCAAACCGGTGTTCCAAATCAGCTCAAGAATTCTGGCGTTTAATGCCGGAACTGGCACAAGAATGGACTTAAACGCCCAAACTGGCACAAAAGCTGGCGTTTAACTCCAAGAAAAGTCTCTACACATGAAAGCTTCAATGCTCAGACCAAGCACACACCAAGTGGGCCCGGAAGTGGATTTTTATGTCATTTACTCATCTTTGTAAACCCTAAGCTACTAGTTCTCTACAAATAGGACCTTTTGCTATTGTATTAGACATCTTTTGATTACTTTACATCTTAGGATCATCTTTGGATGTCTAGTTCTTAGATTATGGGATGCTGGCCATTCGGCCATGCCTAGACCTTGTTCTTATGTATTTTCAACGGTGGAGTTTCTACACACCAGAGATTAAGGTGTGGAGCTCTGTTGTACCTCGAGTATTAATGTAATTACTATTGTTCTTCTATTCAATTCAGCTTATTCTTGTTCTAAGATATTCATTCGCACCCAAGAACTTGATGAATGTGATGATTATGTGACACTCATCATCATTCCCACTTATGAACGCGTGCCTGACAACCACTTCGTTCTACAAGCAAACAAGGCTTGAAAGTTCATCTCTTGGATTCCTTAATCAGAATCTTCATGGTATAAGCTAGAATTGATGGCGGCATTCAAGAGAATCCGGAAGGTCTAAACCTTGTCTGAGATATTCTGAGTAGGATTCAAGGATTGAATGACTGTGACGAGCTTCAAACTCGCGATTGTGGGGCGTTAGTGACAGACGCAAAAGAATCACTAGATTCCATTCCGACATGATCGAGAACCGACAGCTGAATAGCCGTGCTGTGACAGAGCGCGTTGAATATTTTCACTGAGAGGACGTGACTGTAGCCATTGACAATGGTGATGTCCAACAACAGCTTGCCATGGAAAGGAGTAAGAAGGATTGATGAAGACAGTAGAAACAGAGACGAAGGGACAAAGCATTTCAAACGCTTATCTGAAATTCTCACCAATGAATTACATAAGTATCTCTATCTTTATTTTATGTTTTATTCATCTTTTAATCATTAATCCTCCATTACCATTTGAATCTGCCTGACCGAGATTTACAAGATGACCATAGCTTACTTCATACCAACAATCTCCGTGGGATCGACCCTTACTCGCGTAAGGTTTATTACTTGGACGACCCAGTGCACTTGCTGGTTAGTTGTGCAAAGTTGTGATAAAGAGTTGAGATTGCAATTCAGCGTACCATGTTGATGGCGCCATTTGATGATCACAATTTCGTGCACCAAGTTTTTTGGCGTCGTTGCCGGGGATTGTTGAGTTTGTACAACTGACGGTTCATCTTGTTGCTTAGATTTAGGTATTTTTCTTCAGAATTTTTAAGAATGAAATCTAGAGTTTCAAGGTGATGTTTTCATCATCACCAAAGTTGATTGATTTTCATCAATTTAGCTCTTCAATGTAATGTCCTGCTGAAGCTTGGCTAGCCATGTCTAATTTCTTTAGACTAAAGCTTTAGACTAACATTGCATGATTCCTGGAATCTTATTAAAAGTTTTGAATCTCTTTATTTTCTTTTCCATATAATTTTCGAAAAATCCAAAAAAATTATAAAATCTTAAAAACAAAAATATTTTATGTTTCTTGTTTGAGTCTAGTGTCTAATTTTAAGTTTGGTATCCATTGCATGATATTAGTCTTCTAATTTTCGAAAATTACATGCATTATGTTCTTCATTGATCTTCAAGATGTTCTTGATGATTTCCTTGCTCTGATCTTTAAATTCTCTTGTTTTGTGTGTTTTGTTGTTTCTCAATATGCATTCTCAATTTGTTAGTGTCAATAGTATACAAACTTCTAAGTTTGGTGTCTTGCAGCATTGTTTATTTGATCTTAGTGGCATTTGATTATTCCTCATCATTAAAAATTCAAAAAAAATTCTTAATTTGTGTCTTTTCAAGTCAATAATACAGAGAATTGAAGATTCAGAACATGCAGCAGAGGAATTACACAGAAATAGCTTGGGCGTTCAAAACGCCCAGTGAAGAAGGAAAACTGGCGTTTAAACGCCAGCCAGGGCACCTGGCTGGGCGTTTAACGCCCAAAGGGTAGTATTTTGGGCGTTAAACGTCGGAATGGATACCATTCTGGGCGTTTATCGCCAGGATGGCACAAGAGGGAAGATTCTGTTTTTAATTCAAATTTTTCAAGTTTCCATAATTTTTCAAAATCAAATCTTTTTCAAAATCATATCTTTTCAATCATATATTTTCAAAATCAATTTCTTTCCATTTTTCAAAAATACTTGCTAACAATTAATTATTTGATTCAACATTTCCAGTATGTTGCCTTTTCTGTTGAGAAAGTTTTAATGTTTGAATCATATCTTTTCTTGTTAGCCAATTCATTAATTTTAAAAATCAAATCTTTTTAAATTGTTTTTCAATCATATCTTTTCAATCATATCTTTTTAAACCATAACTTTTCAATCATATCTTTTTAATCACATCTTTTTCAAAATAGTTTTCTATATCTTTTGATTTCTATTTCAAAATCTTTTCAAAAATCACTTAATTTCTTTCCCACTCTTAGTTTCAAAAATCATCAATCAATTTTCAAAATTCTTTTAAAAATCTTTTAATTAATTTTCAAAAAATTCTTTCCCTCTTCTCACATCCTTCTTATTTATGGACTAACACTCCTCCTCAATTACACAATTCGAACTCTATCCTCCTTGATAAGTTTGAATTCTTCTACCTTCTCCTTTTATTCTTCTTTTTCTCTGACACTTCAAGGGAATCTCTTATACTATGACATAGAGGATCCCACACTTTCTTGTTCTTTTCTCTTTCATATGAGTAGGAACAAAGGACAAAAGCATTCTTGTTGAGGCTGACCCTGAACCTGAAAGGATCCTTGAAGCGAAAGCTAAGAGAAGCTAAAGCACTACTCTCTTAGAGACCTAACAGAAATCTTCAAACAAGAAGAAGACATGGCAGTCGAAAACAACAACAATGCCAACAATGCAAGGAAGGTGCTGAGTGACTTTACTTGCACCTACTCCTGACTTCTATGGGAGAAGCATCTCTATCCCTGCCATTGGGAGCAACCAACTTTGAGCTTAAGCCTCAATTAGTTCTCTAATGCAACAGAATTGCAAGTTCCATGGACTTCCATTGGAAGATCCTTATCAGTTTTTAGTTGAATTCTTGCAAAATCTGTGACACTGTCAAGACCAATGGGGTTGACTCTGAGGTCTACAGACTTATGCTATTCCCTTTGCTGTAAGAGACAGAGCTAGGACATGGTTTAGACTCACAACCTAAAGAAAGCCTGAACTCTTGGGAAAAGCTAGTCAATGCCTTCTTGGCAAAGTTCTTCCACCTCAAAAATTTAGTAAGCTTAGAGTGGAAGTCCAAACCTTCAGACAGAAGGGAAGGGAATCCCTCTATGAAGCTTGGAAAGATACAAACAAGTGATCAGAAAGTGTCCTTCTGACATGCTTTCGAATGGAGCATCATAGGTATATTCTATGATGGTCTGTCTGAACTGTCCAAGATGTCATTGGACAGCTCTGCTGGAGGATCTCTTCATCTGAAGAAGACACCTGCAGAAGCTCAAGAACTGATTGAAATGGTTGCAATAACCAATTCATGTACACTTCTGAAAGGAATCCTGTGAACAATGGGGACGAATCAGAAGAAAGGAGTCTTGAGATTGATACTCTGAATGCCATATTGGCTCAGAACAAAATATTGACTCAGCAAGCAATATGATTTCTCAAAGTCTGTTTGGAATGCAAGCTGCAACAAGCAGTACGAAGATGCTTCATTGAAGAAGAAGCTTATGATCCTGAGAACCCATCAATAGAAGAGGTGAATTACATGGGAGAACCCTATGGAAACACCTATAATCCTTCATGGGAGAAATCATCCAAATCTTCTCATGGAAGGATCAACAGAGACCTCAAACAAGGTTTCAACAACAATAATGGTGGAAGAAAAACAGGTTTAGCAATGGCAAGCCTTTCCATCATCTTCTCAGCAACAGACAGAGAATTCTAAGCAGAGCCACTCTGACTTAGCAACCAATGGTCTTTGATCTAATCATAACCACTCAAAATTTCATGATGAAACAAGGTCCTCCATTAGAATACTTAGAGGCACAAGTGGCTGTTCAGCTGAAGTAAGAAAGTTACTGAACTCCCTCCTAGTACTCTTCCAAGCAATACAGAAGAGAATCCAAAAGGAGAGTGTAAGGCCATCAACCTGGCCGAAATTGGAGAGGAGGAAGATGCAGTGATCGCCACTGAGGAAGACCTCAATGGGACGTCCACTGGCCTCCAATGAGTTCCCTAATGAGGAACATGGGGAATCTGAGGCTCACACTGAGACCATAGAGATTTCCATTGGATTTACTTCTGCCATTAATGAGCTCTGATTATTCTTCCTCTGAAAGGACGAAATGGATGTCACTGAAAGCAAGTTGCTAAGTCTTGACTAGGCAGAGATTACCTCAAAAGAGGCAGGATCCTCGGAAGTTCTCAATACCTTGTACCATAGGCACCATGACCTTTGAGAAGGCCTATGTAACCTAGGGTTAAGCATAAACCTTATGCCTCTCTCTGTAATGAAGAAGCTAGGGATTTTTGAGGTACAAGCTGCAAGAATCTCACTAGAGATGGCAGACAATTCAAGAAAATAGGCTTATGGACTTGTAGAGGATGTTCTGGTAAAGATTGAAGACCATTACATCCCTACTGATTTCATAGTCCTAGAGACTGGGAAGTGCATGGATGAATCCATCATCCTTGGCAGACCCTTCCTAGCCACAGCAAAGGCTGTGATTGATGTTGACAGAGGAGAATTGATCATTCAAGTGAATGAAGAATCCCTTGTGTTTAAGGCTCAAGGATATCCCTCTGTAACCATAGAGAGGAAGCATAAAGAGCTTCTTTCAAAACAGAGTCAAACAGAGCCCCCACAGTCAACTCT